>NC_027755.1:29019117-29059829 GCF_000695525.1 Brassica oleracea var. oleracea | reverse complement strand
TTCCCAGAAGCGTTTGGTTATCTTAAAATATTTGGGAGATGATTATTTGTTTTTTTTGGTTGATTATGATTTGTTCAATTTTTTTTTATATTTGTTCTGATTGTTTTTCTTTCCGAAGCTTTTTTGCTTTGTTTTGTGTTAGTACTGGCGTTGTTCTATTTTCTGGTGATCTGAAGGGAAAACACCCCTCAGACTTTCAAGAAAGAGCACCCCAAAAACAAATTTGTTGCTGTTTGAGTGATTCTTCTCATCTTATAATTATTTTGTACCTTACTCTCTCAATCTGTACAGTTGTACTGCGGTTAAAGTTCTATGGATAATCAGGTTGGAAATGTAGCTGGAGACCAGTGGAAATCCATGCCATATGTTGTGTTTCTAATACGTATGTTTGACAATAATGAAAGGATGTATTTCAAAGAGTGAAACCATGAGTTCCAAGTACGGTTCAGCCATATCTCTGGATATCTACTTTGATTTATCGTTTATATAGATAGATCATTCAAAACAAATCTTATTATGTTAAAGAATTTGTGCTGGATATTCTAATTTTTCAGATCTCTGTATGCAAAGGGATGCAATAAGACAACTGTATCACTGTATGGAGGCTTCTCTCTTTGAGTGGCATTCTGGGATCACATTTATCATATGGTTTTGATGTTTATGTATTTAATTGCTTATGTTATGTGTACACTTGGTCCTTTAAATATTTTTGTGCGTTCATAGGCTTAAGCTTCCACTTCAGTAGGAAAGGCAACACAAATGTGGACTACAAATCTGAAGTTCCATAGAATAATATGTTAACTAGGTATTTTATCAGTATGATGTTCTCTTAACATGTTAACTAGGTATTTTATCAGTATGATGAATATTACTTCATCATCTTTTGAGGACTAAACGTATGATAATCAGTGTAAGAACAACCAAACAATGATAAATGGAAAGAAAAATGTGAGATGTGGTAGACGACACATTATACTAAAAAAAGGAAAATACACAGTAAAAATGCTTTAAGGAACCAAAAAAAACCATAGAATGAAGATATCGTAATTGTATTGCAAACCCAATATTAGGAGACTATACACAAAACCAAGCACAACGCAAACATTAGGACGACCTCGCAAATCTTAAAAATAAGTACATGACTATCTATGACCCAACAAACTTAGTAAACACAACAATCAAACATCATAATAGGGCCACACCGAACAAAGAACTAATTAGGTCCATCGTTCTTCCGTCAAAGAAATAAAGAGTTTTACACTACTAAACTGTTATAAATAAAAATATAAGCACTTATATACCACACAAAAATGCACATATTAATGAAATAACATGTACTTACTTTTTTTTTGTCAACAACATGTACTTACTTTGAAAGTCAAAATATAAAAAATATTGAAAACCAAGTAACATAATAACATTTTTATGAATTTTATATTGTAAGAAAAGTAGGTTTTCTAAAAATAATAAAAAACATTTTTGTAAAAGCCGTAACAAAAATAATAAAGGTCAATAATATTTTCATCGAGAATTTTAGGAATATTTAGTTTTATATTTTAGTTATAAATATATATGATATAAGGATTGATATAAGGATTTATATTTTAATTCTAAATATATATGATATATATTATTTTTTTACTTTTTGGTTTTACATTTTAATTTTCGAAGATAATTAAATATGATTAATATAAAAACTATCTTTTCATACATAAGAAAAATAGAAGTCATCCATATAAATTAAGTATAAAAATTATCAAGCTAACTTCACAGATTTCTTAATATCTAACTCTATAAAACCACACGAGGCATTGACGGATGCTGCATATCCCAACTTCCTCCAGAACTATCAAGATACATAATACCTAAAAGAAAGGGCTGTCCTGACACCTACCAACAATACAATACAAGAGGTGAACGATTATCTCCTCTCCAGGGTCCCATCGCAGGCTAGGGAATATTTAAGTTCTGATACCATTGAGTTGGAAGCTCATCAGATGATGATTGGACCAACCACTACCCGCCTGAGTACCTAAATTCTCTAGAATTTTCGGGACTGCCCAACCACAGATTGTGCTTGAAAGTTGGAGCTCCAATGATGCTGTTGCGTAATCTTAACCAGGATAAAAGTTTATGCAGTGGTACGAGAATGGTGGTCACCCTCCTAGGAAACAGAATTGTTAAAGCTAAAATCATGGCTGGGACAGATATTGGGGAAGAAGTTTTGATCCCTAGGATCCAGCTCATTCCCACCACACCATCCATCCCTTCACTTTCCGTCGATGACAATTCCCGATCAGATTGTGCTACGCCATGACAATCAACAAGAGCCAAGACCAAAGCCTGAAACAAGTTGCTTTATATCTCCCTCATCCTGTTTTTACTCACGGACAGTTGTATGTTGCTATGTCTCGAGTAACAACCCCATCTGGTCTTAAAATATTAGACGAAACTTCCGACATAGACGGTGAAGATGGAGTTACTAATATCGTCTATAAGGAAATCTTCAAGGATGTTCGAACAACTAAGGTTATAACTACACTTTATATAATGCAACTATATCAAACTTATTACTTGAAATCTCTTATTACTTGCAGTGAAAGCAAGCGGCACCCGTACGACTTTGATGTTTCGTCAACAAACATCGTTCCCAAAACTACCATCACTATTATTTTGATACTCTGCACTCTCTTTTCAGTTTTTACATTTCATGCACACACAACTCTTATTTTATAGTTATACAAATCTCGGATTAATGGCAACATAGTTATTAAATTTTCTATGAAATTTACTAAAACCTGTAAAAACCTAACTAATATATAAACTTTAATATAACACAAACTATACCCATTTCAAAATTTGTTAAATTTTACATCTCGCCCGAAGGGCGGGCCGACCCTAGTATATATATATAGATGCGTTCAACATTCAGTTTTGAATCTAATAAAAAAATATAAATCATAATTCTAGAATAGCAATTTTAGTATGGTATCAAAAATATACAAAGTATTCAATTATAAGCGTTTTTCATTTTTTATCTTGCTTTTCTTCACTCGATTTTGATTCATGAGTTGATATTGCTTATGAGTCTTCAAAATTATTTTCCAAACTCCTCTAATATGAATCAACATTGTCATTCTCCATCCCCATTTCATCAATCATTCGAAATTGTTTTCCCAACCTTGCTCTGATACCAACCTGGCGCAGCATAACGTTTAGTTAAACGGTCAATTTTTTGTTCAATAAAGAGATTCGTACAAACTTTTTGAGACCAAACTTATTATATTGATGAACTTAATTGAACCAAAACAAAGTTAAAGCAAAAGCTATGTATTATATTAAAATCAAAAGTGAATAACAAGAAATACTAAGCATCGCTTAAATAGTGATTTCCTAAACACAAACCATTTTTAAAAAGGTCTTTATTATCTAAATTCCTAACTAAGGATAATATAAGAAAAAGGCAAACACCATATAGAAAAGGAAAACCCAAACGTAAAAGAAAATAGTTAAGTTGCCGCCAAAAGAGTCGATGCTCCTGCATCAATAACTATGATAAGTTGATAACCTGTACATTTTCATACTTGAAATTAATCACATATAATGGTACTCAGGGGCGAACCCATGTGTTGACTTGTGGGGTTACTTGACACCGCAAATATGATATAATTTAAGTTTTGTAAACTGTGAACAGTAGATGACGGTAATTTATTTAGTTGAAAAGAGTCTACTTAAAACCCCTGAATCTGGGTTCAAATCCCTTCTATGACATTTTCTTAATTTTGTTGATCCCATATAAATCATTTTCTGGGTTCGCCACTGATGATGCTGACTTTTATCTATAGTGGCGCTCGGTTCGAATGGTTCTAAATCTACATTATAATAGGGCAGTTGCATCACTCCTGATGCGACACGTCAGCGATATGTGGGTCTCACTTTTAAAAAGTGTGAAAAATTGTCAAGTCTGTGCCTCGAGTCTAGGTTATTGAGATCAAAACAACAACATTTATACCACTAAGCTAAATGATTCTTTGTACATTGATGGCTGAAACAAATATATATTTATAAAGGTCGGAAACCTTTGCTTTTTCGGTTTTTCTGTGGGACCCACACTTATTTATTTTATCTAATGATTTAATAAATACTTTATAACTCACGTTTTGAAATGAGATTTGTTAAAAAAAAAGCTCAATAAACCTCTTTGGTATGTAAGCGTTCTCTTCAATGGAAGTTTAGGGCTTTCAATTTTTAATCATCGGTTCATGACTCATCTAAGAAACACAGATTGACTCTTTGAGTTTCATGAATCAGTTTTTCTTCTTAAGTCTCTACATCTCCCCATCTTTAATAAATTCATCATCGGTTATTTTATTTTGTCTGATAAATCATGATTGTGTGGTTTTAATTTTCTTTGGTCATCCTTAGCTTGCACCCTTTGATCTAACTAAGAAGAAGAAGAAGACATTTGTCGTTCAGGATGTCATCGAAGACTCAGCTGAGTCACACGGGAGACATACTATCTGTTGCCTGATTGTTCAAGAAGAGTTTATGTGCTGTGAAACATATTTGTTTCTTTTCATCAGTTGCTTTGTTTAATCTTTTTTCCTGCAAATAATGATGGCTTTGACAGTTCATTCACGGGAACCAAGAAATAAAAGAAGAATAAGCCAGTGAGTGTTTGACATTTTTTGTCTTCCTGAGTTTTTTTTCCATTCTATGTGATAATTCTATCGACATAAATTTGAACCTTACAGAGGGTATATTGCAGAGCATCCTAATGATGAGGAAGAGGTGGAGGGAATTGATCTGCACCAGCAACGTTACCCGTGGGAGGGAAGTGACATGGATTACTTATACGACGAGGTAAGCATATCATTAGATGGTTTGCGGTCCATCTTTGAGAGCCGTCGATTGTAAGTGTCTATCGTTTTGAAGTTGTACGACACTAAGATGTAAAAAATTACTAATCACGATTACCTTACTAGCAGAGTTCTTTTGCACAGCTATTGTCAATGGAATTAACACTGGAAATTGATGGTGCTATATTTCATGTTCCAAATGCTAACGCAAGCTCCAATGTTGATTCTCAGCTTTAACATGCCAAAATCACAATGCAGTTGATGTTGTAAGGTAATTCAGTAGGCACAAATGTTCAACTGAAAAAAATTCTAAACTGTATTTATATATCAAACTTATCATCCGTAACATAATAATATGCTTTTTTGTGCTAAGAACTATTTGTAAATAAATGTCTCGGATGTATATGACTGCTTAGTTTGTTGCTTTTGACAGTGAAATCACTAAGCTTGCAATGTGTCAGGACAACAAAAGCATCTCAGCTGATGGTTAGCTTTACAATTTCGTTGGTTTCTTTTTCCTATTATGTTGGATGGATTATTTTAGCTAACAAATACCGCAACAGAGCGCTAGTAATAACTCTAATAGATTTATATATACATTTAGAATTGGAAGTTTGGTGAGAACAGGAACAAGTACTTCTGTCACGCTATTGGACAGTTATACGCCTTTTCAACAGAATTGATTTTTTATATTTCTCATAATCAGTAAGATTTTAAATGTTTTGTCTACTTTGCATTCATACCGCATTCTCCATCTATCTTCTCGGTGCTACTATATAATGATCAAGTCATTTTCTGCACAAATAGGCAAGTGGGGATGTTACGTTGGGTGCTTGGTTTATTGGGCTTAGCTATACAAAGTCTGTTGTGACTCTAAAACTTTTACCTCATTTAACATTGATTCTGGTTCTTGGGAGAATTGCAGATTGTGAATGAAAGGCACAAGCAGGGAACATATGTGTAGCTGCGTTCGACTCGACATGTAGCGGTATCTGCAGATCCGATGATCCCATTGTGGATGTTAACATGCAATGTGTTGACCTCAAAATCATTATTTGGAAGCTACATTTCGAGGCATTTCCTCAACATATAAGTAGACCATAGACAGAGTTTGATATTTATAATACTCAGTGATCATGGAGTCTGCAAAAAACAATCATTTTGCATATTCTATATGGAACCAAGAGATATGTCATTTGTTTGATGATTGTATTATGATAGCTACTAACATAGGAGATGACTAGAGAAAGAGAAATGAGTATAAAACTCTTATATGGGTAGCTTTTGTAAACACGTTTGGGTTTATTAACAGTTGTGACAAGCAATTATTTTTATAGTAAAGGAAACCCGCTGCAGCGTCAATAACAAATGCGCCTGTTTTTTGGTTATTTGAGATTGAAATAGCTTATGGGTTTTCTAAATCAATATAATTGATTTGACTAAAACTATCTTGGATGACAAAAAGAAGGATTGCAAGTTTAATAAATTCTACTTTAGACTTTAATTTCAACTAAATTATAATCAGTCTTTTATCAATATCATCTTAGTTATAATCGTAAGGATTTATTATAATAAATAAACAGTTTCAACAATATTTAATATGTGATTTTATAAACAAAAGAATATGTAGGATTTTTAGGATTTAAAGAGATTTGAGACAATAGTTAATGAATATGAAAAGAATACGAAGCAGATGATGAAAAATGATTCGAGCAAATTAGTGGCAACACAGAGGTAAGCGAGATAAAAATATCAATCAATAAAGAATGAAAGAAGAATTAGCAGTGTTAAGTTATTACACAAGCCAAAACTAAGACAGATCAAACGACAGAACGTGAAAACAAATGTAAACAAGACAAGAGGAGATAGTGAAGATAAAATGCATTGAAAAACTGAATGGTAGATTGGTAAGCAAGAGACAAAAATAGATTAAAATGTAAAAACTCTGTGTTTTGGCGCGGGGTAACGATCCCTAGTGTTTATAATAAGCTTGGATTTATTGTCGATAAAATTTCAAAAATCATGATGATAAATTGATAATTAACATGTAGATCTAAAAAAATGTTGGCTCATAAAAAATAAAACAAATATAAGTAAAGGCGTTGGTTAGTTTGTTTCTTAAACACTCAAATTATAAGAAACATATAATTAATAGATACACGTGGGTATTACTTTATAATACAAAAAATATTTAGTTTAAATCTTTTTAAAAAAAAATTGAGTACAAAAAAGTTTTTGTTTTAATAAGAGAGATTCAGACTGTAAGAAAAGAACTATATTTTTTTTTCTCTCTTTTTTTTTTGGTAGCCCAAGAAAGAGCTATATCAAATTATCAGTTAGTACTTACGACAAATGTGAATGTGGTATTGCTCTTTTGAAAAAAAAAGTCTTCAAGAACGAACACAAAGTTATTTTCTCATAAGACTTACTGACGGTTATGAGCAAACTCGCAGACATATTCTCATATGCTTAAACATCTACCCATTATAAAAATGTTTTCAATAACATTGCTCACGATGAACATCAACAGACAATGAAGCCTCATGCTCAAACTGATCTCTGCGAGGAATGAATGATAACTTGTCCTCTATTTTCCATATTCTACTAATCTCCATTTCATTCATCTTTGTCTTCACTAATTCCTCTAATGACAACCATTTGGAAACCTAATTATTCTGAATAAAAAATGACAACCGATGCATAAACATGTATACAACCAACTCAATTTTTAATATACCATCAGCAATAGTCTTTGTATATAAACAAAGTCTTCTGACAAGAAAGCTAAGAATACAAGAACGAAAAGTAGAAAAACTGTTCAAGAGAAGAAGCAAAGAAAATCTCGTCTTTGGGGGTTCTGAGAAAACGATGGATAGGCTTGATGGTCCACCACGCCTCTTACTAGTCACTGATCTTGATTGCACTTTGGTAACTTCTTACACTCCTCTCAACCACACTTCTGTCTTATCATTTTTACCTTTTTCAAGATTCGACTAAAAATTCATATTCCTCAGGTTGATCACGATGACCCTGAGAACACCGATCTGCTTAGATTCAACGCGCTGTGGGAAGCTCATTACCGCCATGATTCGCTCCTTGTTTACTGCACCGGAAGGTCTATGCGTTCTTACTTGAGTTTAAGGAACAAGAAGCCACTGTTGACTCCGGACATCGCCATAACCTCTGTCGGTTCTGAGATTGCGCACGGCGGAGAATCTATGGTGTCGGATGATGTCTGGGAGGCTCGTTTGGGTGAAATGTGGAGCAGAGAGATTGTTCTCGAGGAAACTTCTAAGTTCCCTCAACTTGAACCGCAGGTATCTTTCCTGTTTTGTCTTGTCGTGTTTGTGTATTTTATGTCTTGGTTCTTGGCTGCGTTGACTTTGACTTTCTGTTTAAGGTGAATTAAAAAAGTTTTATGGTTGCATCATCTCTTAACATTACAAATGGTTTGGTTTTGATGGCATAGATGAAACTGATTGTGGTTTTGTTTTACTGCTTGAATTGTTATGTTGGATCTGTAGCATTTTAATTGTTCTGAAGCTCTTTTCTTTGGTCTGTTATAGCCAGATAAGAGCCAAGAGCAGCACAAAGTGAGTTTCTTTGTGGGAAGAGAACATGCTTTGGAAATAATGAAGGTTCTTCCAGGGAGATTATTGGAGCGTGGGGTGAGACTCTGTTATGTGTACCCCCTCATTTGAATTTTGATAGCTATTATTTTCATAGTTTATTCCTTTTGATGCTGACAATGGTATAAGTTCCAATGTCCAAGAAAACCTTAGGCGGTGATTAGATGCTTTATAAAGTATTATTGATTAGGTGGACGTCTAGACCTATTTTAAATAATAAATCATTCAAGAAAAATCATTTAGATTAGACCGATTTTTAGAACACTGATGAGTTCTTTATAGGTGGATGTGAAGCTGGTCTATAGCAACGACTATGCTTTCGATGTTTTACCAAAAGGATCTGGCAAAGGAGGTGCGCTGACTTATCTACTTGAAAAGCTGGAGAGTGAAGGGAAGCAGCCTACTAACATACTTGTTTGTGGTGACTCTGGAAACGATGCTGAGCTCTTCAATGTTCCTCAAGCATATGGTGTAATGGTTAGTTTAGTTTCATCACTGTTTGTGAACTTCACCATGGTACTTTGATTGCGTAGTTGTGATGCTGTTTTACTGTTTAAGGTTAGCAATTCGCACAAAGAACTATTGCAATGGCATGAAGAGAATGCAAAGGATAACCCAAAAATAATCCTTGCGTCCGAGAGATGTGGAGCTGGGATGATAGAAGCCTTACAAGGGTTTAATCTGGGACCAAGCGTCTCTCCAAGAGATGGTTTGGATACTGAGAACTTCCACGTGGAAGTTTTGGATCCTGCTAATGAGGTGGTTCAGTTTTATTTGCTTTACGAGAAATGGCGATGTGGAGAGGTGGAGAAGTCTGATAAGTACTTGGAGAACTTGAAATCGCTCTCTGTAAGTTTTTTTCTTCGTTGGAATGCCTAGGAAAAACACTTCTAAAATTTGTTATATTCAAAGATAAAGGAGTGGTACTTACTTTGAAGTTGTGCTTTTGCAATTTTTTCAGAGTCCACTTGGTATGTTTGTTCATCCGTCTGGAGTTGAGAAGCCTATACACGAGTGGATAGATGATTTGGTTAATTTACATGGGGAAGGGAAGGAAGAGAAGTTTCGCATTTGGTTGGATAGAGTTTCGACTTCTCTTATCAGCCCAGAAACATGGATTGTAAAATTTGACAAGCATGAGTTATCTGGTAAGATATCTAGTCTTTTAAGTTACCATTTTCAATTATATCTTCTAAAATATGAGATCATTTCTTTGAGCCAAAGTAAATTTCAAACCTCTAATATTGTTTTCCTTTTCAAATTACCAGTCACTGTTGTCATACTAGATTCATTTTTCTTCCTTTTGTAGTGTTCATTTCTGCTTTATAGACTAGATTCTACTAGTGACTTGTCTGAGATAGGAATTGATCTGAACTCATCTGGATGTGTTGATACAGTTAGATTTCTAGGAAGTAATAGGAATTTGTTTGTTTCCTCATCATAAGGGAATACTACTGAAGTTTGCTTATATGTTTAAGTGTTTTAGTCTTGTTTGTTTTGTGTTGTATTCAGATGGAAAAGTGCGGTCGTGTTCGACAAGAGTCTTGCTAAGTTGTCAGGTAAAAAACCTTGATTTATGTCGTTTAAAGTTTTTTATACTTAATTGATTTGAAAAACTGAAATTGGGGTTTTAAAATGAAAAAAAAAGGAGGAAAAGGAAAAGCTGACGTGGATGCACATCCAACAATCATGGTTAGATGGTTCCTGTTCAGATGATCAAGACAAATGGATATTCTGAAACTGGACTGACATATTAAGCTGATACTTCACCTGTTTGGGACAAGAACTAACCAGAAGAGCACAGTGTCTGTGTGTTGTGTTATGTATTGGCCTTCACTGATACTCTTTTTACATATCTTGAAAAGTAATAAATAAGGGAAGATTGTACCTGAACTGGTCTGTATTTGATCATAATTGGTTTGTCTATGACCTTTTGGGGGCAGGGAGGGTTTTTGGGGTCTCTACAACAAAACCCTACATTTATTTATTTATTTCATGTAATCTGCTAACACTTGATTTGCTTCATTGTTCGTGTGTTGATAGTTGTCTTAATGACACTGATTAAGAAGGGATTTGTGTATGATTTTTGGTTTGCAGGGATTGTTTTGTACCACAACAACAACATTTTGTATAAATGAAAAGTTGAGTTGAGCATTAGTAACGGATATCTGGTTCTAGTCTTCCATTGAAAACGCATTTGGTCCATCACAGCAGGTCATGTACTTGCACGACATCACTACAATGTCAGCTTAAAGAAGACATGAGCATCCAAAGAGAGCCGTGCACGAGGAAAAGAAGCACCATCATATCCCTGGACTTTTATAAGACTGTAGTCACTGGTGCTTGCCTGGTGTACCAAACATTTGGAATGAGATGTTTTCTTCAGTAGTTGTAAGTTCTTAACCAAAGTTGTATAACCCATGTGACTCTTACAACGTTTGAGTTTTCTTTGTTTTGCTAAATAAGTTCACCTCTTTGCCGGAAATCCAAACATTATAAATATTATCCCACCGTGAATTGAACCCAGATGGCGGTAGTTACAGCCGGGTCGCACAAATTGCGGAACAAAAAAAAATCTAAAAAATCTAACTTTCGGGAACGGAGGGAGTATCAAGTATCAACAAATACACATATCATAGTTTTTTTTTTGGTAAAATCATATCACAGTTTCCTTAAAATACCTTGTTCAGTGTCCACTCCTACCTATAACTCTTTTTTTCTTTCTCAAAACTTGATAGGTTAAGTTCTATTTTATTACGAAAAAAGCCTAAAAACTAGTAGTATATATCATATCATAAGGCTAAATAACCAAATTTGTTTGTTTGAATAAAATAATATTTTAATATTTTTTCCGTTGTAAGCATGATGATGACTCCCTTTTGTATAGTTTCGAATTCTCCGTCTCTTGAAAATTCTCTTCCAGATCTCTCTCTCTCTCTCTGGGCAACGACGCAGATCACTTCCTATGGCGGCGGAGAAATGGGTGTACATGGTGACGGCTCAAACCCCGACGAACATCGCTGTGATTAAGTATTGGGGAAAAAGAGACGAGGTCCGTATCCTCCCCGTTAACGACAGCATCAGCGTAACTCTCGATCCCGATCACCTCTGCACCGTCACCACCGTCGCCGTCAGTCCAGCTTTCGATCGTGATCGAATGTGGCTCAATGGCAAGGTATACTTCGCCGAGATTCCATTTTATCGAATTCAAGGATAGATTAGCCAATAGCCACCACATGGAATTGGATTAGAGTTGTGTTATTCAAATGTGTATAATCCGGTTTACTATAAACCGGGGTTTATGTTTCATGTTAGAGAAGAAGAACACTCATGTGAAAAGTCTGTTATTCATCTCGTAACAGAATCAGTTACAACCCCCTTAGGAGAGATAGAATCTGGTATGAAACATAACCAGGTATATTAGACTCGGTTTATATTAAACCGGACTATACACACCACAACGCTAATGGAAATGTACTTAGGAAGGAAGGTCGTTAACTGTTGTTGTTGTTGTTGGTGTTAGTGTAGGAGATCTCTCTTTCAGGGAGTAGGTACCAGAACTGTTTGAGGGAGATTCGAAGCCGTGGTGGTGATGTTGAAGACAAGGAGAAAGGTGTGAAGATTGAGAAGAAAGATTGGGAGAGATTGAATCTTCATATTGCTTCTCATAACAATTTTCCTACTGCTGCTGGCTTAGCTTCCTCAGCTGCTGGATTTGCTTGTCTAGGTATTCTTTTGTGGCCTCTGATGACGATGAAGATATCTAAAAAATTCTCAAACTTGATCATGAGCTTGAACATGGATGGATACTAGTTTAATGTCAAAACTGTTGTTTTTCCTACAGTTTTTTCTCTTGCAAAGTTGATGAATGTGGAGGAAGATCCAAGCCAGCTTTCTGCGATAGCCAGGTACTCCACTTCCTTCCTTACATTTTATGTTCCTCATGGATTGATTTATATACAGGCTTACTATTTTGATCTTTTTTTTTTACAATCATTTTTATTTATGCATCAGTGGTAACGGTACAAAGTTTTCCTCTTTTTTTGTTGAATTACGTGAAATCTGATATTCCTTTAGATAGTAAGTGGTATTGGTATACGTAGTTTAACTTTCATTTTCATGTGTAGGCAAGGTTCAGGGAGTGCTTGCCGTAGTTTATTTGGTGGATTTGTCAAGTGGAAAATGGGGAGCAAGGACGATGGAAGTGACAGCGTTGCAGTTCAACTTGCTGATGAGAAGCATTGGGATGATCTTGTTATCATCATTGCTGTGGTATGGATCTTATAAACCTTTCATCAAGTGTGCCTTTAGCCTCGGTCGTACAGCTATTCCCATTCTCCCATTTTCCATACAATTTCACTTGTCATACGATTTGAAAAGAGTGAGCCTATATGAATAAGTATTTACCAGGAGTAGATACTGAGTGGGTTAATTTGAACTAATGAACATTAGTAGATAATATATTCATACGGGCACACTCTTCTGCATTATTGCATGATTAAGACAAGCTTAAAAATATGATCTGAACTTTGTGACAATCCAGGGCTGCTTATCATTTTTTGCATAGCCTTTGACAGCTTCTTTGTTAAAATGTGTTTATAACTGGTTTAACCTTGTGTTACACTCAGGTGAGTTCACGCCAGAAGGAAACGAGCAGCACCTCTGGAATGCGTGAAAGTGTTGAGACGAGTTTGCTTTTACAGCACAGAGCAAAAGTCCGTTCTCTTCTGGATGTTTGATGGAACTCTGTAATCTGTATCAACTGTTTAACCTCATGTTCTCTTTCTTTGTAGGAAGTTGTGCCAAAACGGATTGTGCAAATGGAGGAAGCTATTAAAAACCGAGATTTTGCATCTTTTACCCAATTGAGCTGCACAGACAGTAATCAGTTTCATGCTGTTTGTCTAGATACATCTCCACCCATATTTTACATGAATGACACCTCCCACAGGTATTTTTCTATTTTGACAGTTATATGCTATTTAGCAAATATCAATCTCCATTTTCCCTTTTAATATCAAGCTGTTAACTCCTTCCCCAGGATAATTAGCTTAGTTGAAAAGTGGAACCGTTCTGAAGGGACTCCACAGGTAAAAAGTCCTACTAAGCTGTTTCTTGCTCGATCTTTTGATCATCTGTTAGTTCCAATATTTGTATTCAAGCATTAGGATATGAGATTAGAACAGACCACCTTTATCTCAAATCTCATTCCCGGAAAAACTCTTTTGTGTTACTCAAGTATATAAAGAACATATAACTCGAGTAACTTAAAATCTGGACAGGTTGCTTACACATTTGACGCTGGCCCAAATGCTGTACTGATTGCTCGCAACAGAAAGGTAGCTGTTCAACTTCTCCAGGGGCTTCTCTACTATTTCCCTCCTAAGTCTGACACTGACATGAAGAGGTAACAGATTTAAACTGTGTGACTCGTCCACTGCGGTTTATACGAGTTTAATAACATACGACTAAAAAGCTGTTTGTAATGGTTTTGGTTTCTTTGATTTTACCAGTTACGTAGTGGGAGACAATTCGATTCTAAAGGAGGCAGGATTAGATGGAGAAAACAGTGTAGAGAATCTGCAACCTCCACCTGAAATTAAAGACAACATCGGAACACAGGATCAAAAAGGAGAAGTCAGTTATTTTATCTGCACTAGACCTGGAAGGGGTCCCGTCGTGCTTCCCGACCAAACTCAAGCTCTTCTCGATCCGGAAACTGGTCTTCCCAAGTGAGCATTGTCTCTGCTTCCATCCTTTTAACTGCAAGTTTAAGAAGCATATATTTGTGGCAGAAGCTTTGTTGTTAATTGTTATCTACTGCTAGCTTTCTTAATACCAATAAAAAATTTATAAAAAATTCATTGTTATTGTTTTACCGGATTACATTTTCTACTAAACTGCAACATAATTACTAAACAATATGTTAATGAAGTAGAGATGCTTGGGGAATAGCAACTTATGATCAAATAAAATTGTAAGTAGAGATGCTTGGGATGGCAGTGGCTAGCTTCTTTGGAGTAATACAAACTTGTAATCAAATAAATTTGTAAGTATAGGTTTAAAATAGTTGATATCTATATATAGAGAGAGAGAGAGTCGGTAAAACATAGATCGGTTCAATCTCACGTATTGACCAAATATGACAACGGAAATCACGGTGGATTAAACTTTTCTTGTGAGAAGTTCATCCAGTAATAGGCAGTAGCCCCAACTAAACCACCACAACAATCGTTCCGACAACCGTTTTAAACACTTTAGTTCAATAGTGACAAGAGAGCAAAACTAAAATCACTTTTCAGTTTAAACACAACCAGCAACGCACAAAAACTCCAACTCCAGTTTACACACACAAAGCCTCTCACAAGTCTCAACAGTCAATTATTGTCAGACATTTCACGAAACCTCGCAAGAGCTTTCTTATGGAGAACAGTTCTGTAGGTATCACCAGGCTGAGCCTCAAACTCAGGATCAAGTTTCTTCTGTTGACTCCCAAGTCCTGCTCTCCTATCAACGCCTTGCGCTTGCACTGGTTCTTTCATTCCACTCCCGTCTCTCCCTAAACCCTGCACTTAACCAAACAAACAAACCATCACCACTCTTTTCTTCTTCTAACATCACCCTATAACGTTAGATTAATGATTTTTTTTCAAAATTTTACCGATCCTTCTTGCCAACCCATGTTCCTCAACATTCTGTTTCCCACGTTACTTTCGTCTATTGCTTTCTCTTCTGTGATTACATCGTAATCACTGACTTCGGTCGTGGTAGTTCCACGTACGCCCACACCAGGAGGAAAGGGTGTTGGATCTGATGCACCTTTTCTCATAATATCTTCACCTTCATTCAAACACCATTTTTCACATTATGTTATTATAATATAACTCCTCATTACCAGTTTTTATATATGTGAAAAGAGAGAAGTCAATGACGCTTACTTGAATCCATAAGATCATTTTCAATCGGAGCTGATGAACCGTATAAGTTTCTTCTTTCCGCAGCACGGTCCCTGTATGATGTCTGAGGCTGTTCTCTGTGAGTAGGCGCTGCGGTCGGCTTTTCAGAGAACCTTCTTCTCCCACTCCCATAAGCCGAAACCGGAACAGAAGGGGAAGGAGCAGAAGGCAAAACCGGAGGCACTTGTACATTAGCTGAGGAAGAAGCTCCTCCGAAAGAACCTCTCATCACCCCCATCAAAGGTGCTCCTGCTTTACTGCTACTCGAGCTTTCTGTAATGGGAGTTGTTGAGGGTGTAGCAACTCCATGACTGGAGGTAGATCTCTCCTTTGCAATCACTGTATCAGATGTCAGCTTGCCCTTGGCTTGTACACTGGAGAAAGACGACCTTGCTTCAGCCAGAACGGTAGGTGGTGGATTTTCACCACCAATTGAGGGACGTTGTGTTTGTGTTTCACTGGTCCGCTGCTTCCACATTGTTAAAACATTACTCATTTTTTTCTTGCTAGCCAGTATGCTACTCTTTGATGCAAGTTTTATTTCCTTCACTCTTTCTTTTTCTCTCTTTTCCGATGCAATTGCTGCTGCTGCCGCCGCTTGAACCGCATCTGGTAAGGAGATAGCCTTTTCTACGGTGGGGGTAGCAGCTGCAGAGATAATAACCTTTTGTTGACTGGACTTTTCCGTCTTGGCAGACTCTGGTTGTTTTTCAGTTGATTTACTATCATTGTTCTGATCAGGACAAGGAACATATTGTTGCGTTTGAGGGTCATACGAGTACCAAATCCCACTATTGCTGTCGTAATAAAGACCTGCATATTTAGAAGCATATGATTAATATTAGTATACGACCCTCTTATTAGACCACACACAAACCAAGTCTAGATGACTATTGATTACCAAAAACCAGTAATAGCTCTCTATCAGATGCGAATTTTCAAGGCACATAGATAAGAAGGCCTAACTCAGCAATATTAAAAGTCTACTTAGTGACATAAATTGTGTATCTCCAAGTTACTGTTTTAATGCATTCAGAATCTCAGAGCTACAGGATATCCTGTAAACTTGTGTTACACAATAGCCAAATAGCAGTACTCTGTTATTTCAGGTGAATACTAATTTGCAAGGAAACTATCTTGCAAAAGAATACACTTAACAGATAGAGAGATATAAGCAAATGAAAACCTGAATTTCCATCGTAGTAATATCCAGAAGCAGCATCATAGTAATAACCAGATGATTCATCCCACACGTAGCCAGATTGTGGAGCAGAAGCCATTTCCCCAATGCTCTGGGTCTGCCCTCCAGTTTGTTTCTCATCATGATTATATTCCTTTGGAGCCCATCCCGCACCGTCATACTAATAACGAAAATGAGGAAAACCGTTCACAGAGAGCACAAGAATTAAATGAAACTCAGCCCCATTAGAAATATATTTACGTCCAAACAATGTATTAACATTCAGATAGAACTTTTGTTTCCTTTGGTTAATAAAACATGATTGCATCTTCTAGTAACTTGATTGACAAACTCCAGTGAAAACTACAAGGACGAAATACCTAAGGATGTTTCAGCACACTGGCACAAGCTAAGAATAATTATGTCAATATACAGAACTGACTTTCTACGTTCAAAATCTATGACCAACGAACTATAAGTACCACAATAAGAATCTCTAGAGACGTATAAGCTAACTGACACACATAAACAAGAGAGGCGTATGGAAGAGCAGTGTACCCAACGTTAGTGATGAACCATTTATCATTCAACAATTGTATGGCTCAACGTGTGACACACATAAACTAGTATGGCTTTGTTTCATTACATAACCATTATGTTAGAGGATCAAATTTCACTAAGGCTCAATGAGTGACCAACAAATACAAACGAGGGAACCTGGTATGAAAACAATCTGTAAGTACCTGTTGAGAAAATGCTGCTGCTTCAATTGCGGCAGCAGCGAGGTTGCTGGCGTGAGATGATGCTGGCATACCAGTTCCAGAACCATGAACGCTCTTTGCATATGCGACTCTCAGGATTTTACCATTCTTGTCAAGAATTGTACCGTTTGTTGCTTCAAGTGCCTTGGTAGCATCC
Organism: Brassica oleracea var. oleracea; assembly: GCF_000695525.1. Taxonomy (NCBI): domain Eukaryota; kingdom Viridiplantae; phylum Streptophyta; class Magnoliopsida; order Brassicales; family Brassicaceae; genus Brassica; species Brassica oleracea. Next base: position 29,042,287 of record NC_027755.1, on the reverse strand, counting down.
TCAACCTACACGAATATAATCATTTTTTTTGTTTCAAGTTCATAGGTAAATTAAAAACTAGTCAAATACCTACATAAACGGGAGAAAACGGATATTTGAATATATGAAAGCAGTTATGCTTCAAAATCTGGTCACCTTTATGATATTAAACTGGGGCGAGAATTTGCGACCACAAAAATAATCTACTACAATAATCTATTACTTAAGTGGTTGTAGATTATAAAAAAAAGAACGACAAAAGAAAACTATAGAGTGTGCCTATCTCCAAACATTGCAAAGACTACCCACAGAACTAGCAGATTATGATTACTATAGAGTCTTCCTGACACAGACGAGAAAAAAAAATCTCTTCAAACTCGCAAACAAAAACAGGTGCTACTAATCTAGACTGGGTTGCTATATCCTATACCACCTAATAATTCAATGATCAAAAGGTACACTTGCAATTGACTTCATCAGGAAGTGGAAAGGAAAGAAGAAGAAGATAGAATTTGAGGAGTACAACACCGGAGCTAGTAAATGCAACAACCAATTTAGCTTTTGAGACCTTACCGAAAAGAAATGCACAAATGCAAATCCTCGTGAAACATGCGTGAATTTGTCTCTGACAAGACGAAGATCCTACAAAACAATAAAAAGAGAAACACCAGGTCAACTGACGTAAAAGTGCATATCTTATTCAACATGAATCCGAAAGTGTTTTTTGTCTACCTTGATAGGAGCATGTTTGGAAAACTCATACCGAATCATTTCCTCGTCAGCATCTTCATCCAACCCGCGTACAACTAAGACATGAGTTGGACCTGAAAAGGAAATTAAGAGCATTGTCTCTTAGGCATAAGTGGCATGTACACAAATGCAACAACTATAGCCTTCAACACTTTCGACTGTTTTCTGACCCAACAAGGAAAACATCTTAACGAAAATGTTGATCACAAACCTGATTCAGAACTTCGTCTTCCCGCTGTTGAGTTGGATAACCCTACTTCAGCTGAAGGAGAATCATCGGTCTTTGGTTCATTACACTGCGTAAAAAGAAAGAGATCATAGAGATTTACATAATGCCAATAAATCGTGTCTGCCATATTATAACAGCACCTCAGATTTTTTAGTGTTGTAACAATAATCAAGACACAGACTGTTGCACGACAAATACGGGATACAGAATACAATTTACCACCACAACAATGAAATTTTTTTGAGTTCAAACAAGTAGAACGAAAGATGCAACAGAATCCATTAGCAAATACCAGTTCAAGGAGTTGGTTTGTTATATACGTTATCTTTTTACTTTGATGTATGAAAGCTTTATTTACTGTTAACCAAACTAAATGCAAACAAACGTATTATCAGCAGAGGTGCATATGAACGTGTCTACGTAAAGTAACGTGTTCAAATATAATTATTACTGACATATGTATGTAACTTCATCTCCAGTTTCACATGGGTTTATACTCTAGCACTCACTATGAAATATACATAACTTTATCCAAACAATGCACCAACCTGAAAGCAAGAGGTTCGCCGTGCAAAATTGATACAGCCACAGATTGTACATATCCAATCTGAAGGAACTATATTGCCACCATAACCGCGCCTAGAAGCATTTTCCTGCCTACGGGGCACACCAGCCCTCGGTGTGCTGCTCAACACACCGCAATTCAGTCAAAGAATGCTATACAACTAACTGAAGTATGATATTAAAAGATCAAGGAACTTTTGTTTGAATATTAAGAACCAATGGCCCGCCACAAATTTCAGACATAAATCGAAATCAAAGTCAAATAACAATAACAGACCTGTAACGAAAAATCAGCTTCCTTCCATCCACAATTATACCATCATGCTCAACTCTGTTCATCATGGTGCGTGCGGCATCCTGCACAGAGAAATATACATAATTGCATTCACTGGGTTAAATAGAACACAAGAAAGGGCCACAAGGAACTAACAAGTAAGTTTAAAGTAATTACCACCGTGGGGAAATCAATAAATGCAAATCCACGAGAAATTCCAGAATTTTGCTCCCGAATCACACGGACATGATGCAGAGGACCCCATTCAGCCTAGTCAAGAATAAGGGAACAATGAACTCATGCAAGAACAATTGTTCAACCCTAAGGATATACGAATTCGTAAAATGAATACCAGAAGCTGGTACAGATCTTCTTCTGTTGATTTCGTTGAGAGACCCTTCACAACAACAGTGGCGGATGGGGTCTAGCAAAAACCATAAAATTTTAGGAAAGGATTTTTAAAATGTCTTTGCAACAAAATAACGTAAACCAGGGATGGGAGGATAATATATACAGCAGAAAAATGATCCTGGTCATGTCTATCTTCATATTCTCTTCGCCTCTCACTTCCATGCCAGTGATCTCCCTCGTAGCTGTCCTCCCGGTAACTTCGCCCATGGCTCCGACCTCTAGGAGATCTTGATCTTGATCTAGAGAACCCATCACGTCCAGCAGATCCAGAGCGAGATTTCTCATATCTCCTCTGTGGACTCACATCTCTTTCACGGCTGAAAGATCTATTGTCCCCTTCTCTATCACGTGAACCCCACTCTCTATCACGTGAGTTCCGTTCTCTATCCTGCGAGTCCCCACTCTTCCTATTGCCATCTCTCACACTGCCCCTTTCATAATCGGAATCATAACTCCGGCGAGCATAATCATAATCTTTTCCACGGCTATCATCTCTGTTATGATGGTAGTTTCTAGATCTACTGGAAGAGTAGTCATCACGGCCATCATATCGTGAAGACCTTTCGTGTCCTTGATCACGGTAGTATCCATTACGACTCCCAACTTCAGCGTCATGATAAAAATCAGCATCATAGTTTGTATCGGTGGAAGGCTTTTCTTGCCTACGAAGTTCACGAGGATAAGTTTCCTCAGAGTTTCGCCTTCTAGACTGAGGCAAAGGACCCATATCATGTCCAGGTGGATGATTGTAGACATCATCCCGATATCCCCTATCATATGATACGCCAAACCTGTAAGAAAAAATTTAGAATAAAATGCAGGCAAACCAAGTATAATAGACGAAATGCAAACTAGTGAACATTAATACGAGTGGTTGATCCACCCATGAGAAGTAAAAACTAGATCAAATATAGCACTCACCGGCCGTTAGGATCATGCTCAGGACCATAACCCTCCGGAGCCTGTGAATTGAAGAGAATAAGCAATGTCAGCAACAAACATCATGACTGATACAACGTTAGCCAAATCCAATCCACATCCTCAATTTCCACTGTCTCTCTCAGTCCTCGGATGAGGGGCCCGTAAAATTGACAAACACAACATCCCTATAAAAATTCTCGTTTATCATCCCATATATGTAGTAAGGTTGAGAAAACCACAATTACACTGGTATTATCCCAATCTTGCTGCCGACCAAATCGACCAGGATCCATTTCCAGCCAAATGCACTACGCGAAAAACCTTTGATGGTGGGAGGGAAGAATATGTTTCAAAACTTATTCAAAGCCCTTTCCTGAAACACACGCATCAAACAAACATGTATCCATCCGTTGATGCCGTATATAATAAAAATAAAAAAGCCCCAAAACAAAATAACAAATCTAGAGGATTCTTATCCACGAACCTAAGATTCACAAGGACGTCAGAAACATGCATATCTCTATATACACTCTCGCTAAGCAGAAAAAAATGAATTGGCTATGAAGTAGTAGTAACAAAGGCGCTATAAGAATGCATACAACAACACAGATTATTTGGTATACAAACAAATTTAATAGGTCCGAAAAAAAACTGAAGAAAATCGTCTGATAACAGAAATCAATTAGGTGAAAGTAAGAGCATACCACGCTCAAGTCGTGCCCACGATGAACTGAAAGCAGCAGGACGACGCCGTGAATGGGAGATAAACGATGAGGTCTGCTAACAGCGAAGAAAGACTTGGAATCAGAAATTTATAGCGAACCGAGAACCAGAGAAGAGAGAAGACAAGCCTGAGAAATCAGAAACGCAGCGACGAGAGAACCTCGAGGTCGTCAATCAAAAAGCAATCGATCAATTCGAGCTCAGGACTTGGAAAATTAAACTTGAAAATCAGATTAGGTTTCGTCGTTGTTGAAGACGAGATGAAATTGGCGAAGTGTTTTATTTTTATTTTTATGCGAATCTCTTTTGAGTCAATTAAAAATAAATGTTATTTATATCGGTAATTAACACAAAGATGTTATCTGGCCCGATTACGCCTCCGGGTGCGGTTAGTTCGGTTTAGTCGGGTCGGCTACTTCGGTTTTCTTGTATTTTGATTTTTGGGAAGCGAAAAAGCTGTCGAACCGATAACCATATGCCGATCGGTTTAGTCCGGTTGGGTTTAAAACTGTGGGCCTCTATATAAAAAGCATGGATCTGATATGAGAAAAATACTCTGTAAATGGTTTATGGTCTTGCAAATCTTGCTTCTTTTTTTCTTTTTGTAAACTCAAATCTTGCTTGTTCTTGTCGTGAAATCACTATTTCTTCGATGCAATTAAATTTTAAAAATTTCTACGACATATGACTAATGAGTAATGACTATGATTGGTTGTAAGATCATGTGAATAACATTTGATCGGAGATTGGAGTTACAAGGACATGTAAACGAACCTGATCTATTTCAACAACATAAAGTTAGACTTGTTGTATCCATTGTACATGTGTGTAGGAATGGCATTCGGGGTCCCAATCGGGGTTCGGTTTTATCCATTCGGTTTTCGGTTTTTCAGGTTTATCAAAATCAGCTATATTCGGATTATATGAAAGTTCGATTCGAAACTGGTTCGGATTCTATCGGGTTCGGGTCAGGTTAGTAAATCTTCAAAGAACTGGTATAACCCATTGTACTTTCGGGTTCGGGTTCGGGTCCCAATCGGTTCTTCGGTTTAAAAATACATGATTAATATCTACTTTTGTAACCAAAACATAAGTGAAATCAGTTCTTCAGATTTAAAGTACATGATTTTACCTATTTTAATAGCCTAAACATAAGTAAAATCGATTCAAAAATAAGAAAGGTAAACATAGTTATTGATAGAAAGAAAACCAAATAAATGAAAGTATAAAACAAAAACTAAGTTCTCATGAAATGAGAAACATTATTCAATGAAAACAAAACCAAAATCTAAAAATTCTAAGCTTCAACCGCCACCTTCAACCATTAACCTTCATATAATAGATAATTATTTTAGAAGTTCAATAATATTTTAAAATATTTTGGATACATATTAGGAATTAAGATCATGTTTGGTAGAAGTTCTTTGTATGATTTTAAATATTTCGGGTTCTATCGGATATCCATTTAGGTTCGGATTCGGTTCGGATAATATCCATAACTCAAAATACCATAAAACAAAATCCATTCGGTATTTATGTCGGGTTCGGATCGGTTCAGATTCATTTTTATCGGATCAGATTCGGTTCGGATTTTCGGATTCGGTTTTTTTGCCCAACCCTACATGTGTGTGTGCGCGCTTTATGTTACATGGATATGCAAGTGAAATTTTGGCTTTATGGTCTTAAATCTTTCTATAAAAGTTTACATAAACACAAGCTTTTAAATGTAAGAAATTTTTACTAAATTGCATATAATTTCCAAAAACTCAGAACCGCTAGTGACTGACGTAAAACTGATTTGAATTAGCCCAATAACCAAAAAGTGTGGATCCCAATTTAGCATAGTACTCTAAACTGTTTGCATGCTTACAACAGAAAGTTCGACTTCTTGTATGTGCTTTCTGTCACTACCAACTTCCCCTGATATTCCACCAAGTGAAACAACTTAAGAATCCTCTCTTCTCATTACATAAACAAAAAGTGGTAAGACTCTATTTATGGGCATTGTTTGTGTGAATCAAAAGAGAGAAAACTAAAAAAAAAGAAAAATCTAAGAACAAGGAGTCCAAGCTGAAGCAGTGAGTAACGAGAGATCTTTCCATCCAAGCTTAAGTGTACCATTATCATCAACCAAAGTATAACCATCCGATGGAAACATCCCCAGCAAAAGCGTAGCTTGCGTAGCTGCATTCCCAGCCAAAGATATCCCTTTGAATCCACATTGCTGCATCTTCTCCCTCCAGCTCTCAAACTTCACTTCACCGCTCCTCGACGGTCCACCAACAGCCAATACGTTCCTTATCTCTTTAGACAGTAGCTGCTGCTCCACCACATGTCTCTCCTCGCTCTCTTCTCCGTAGCTTGCACCTAAGGAATCAAATAGCGCCGAGTAGTAATGTATTGCTTCCACAAATCTTCCTAAGAAAGAACCAGCATGGCTCAAGTCTTGTTCCACTACTGTCACCACCTTAGGTGCTAATCTGTTCAAATAACAATCATTAACCTTCAGTAAACATAAACACTTTTATAGTTATAGAATGATAAAATCGTATAAGCGCTTAAAAAATCGATCTCGTATAAAACACCTTAACTAAGGCATAGCAATATCTTGAACACTGAAAGGTACTATAGTATTTGTATACCTTTGGAGTAACCATAGAGTGTGTGTATCAGAGCCAGTAACATCATAAAGAGAATGCTGAAGCCAATGAACAGCAACAGCTTCTCTCTTCCTCACATTGAGTCTCTCCGCATCCAAGTTCCCAACTTTCTCAGCCAAAGGGCAGAACTCAAAAGGCAAGCCAAGCTTATCCGCGAAATCCGAAAGACGTTTCCCAGTAGCCTGAAGAGCTTCCATAGAAGTACCAAGACCCGTGAGACGCACGTGAGGAGGCCCACCAGGTCTAGAAGCAAGTATATGAAACAAACCAGGCCACTGAAGCCCCTGCATGATGTCCAAATCGATGATGTGGACACAATCTTCCTTCTCAAACGCTTCTTGAATCGCTTGGTTAGCCGTGAAGTGCGAGAACTTCACCAGAGGGCTTATCCCGTTGAACACCTGGAAGGCAGAGACCATCTTCAAGCTGTGCGTCTGCGGCATCCACCGCGAAGGCAACGCCGCGTAGATGCCGAGGCAGGAGTTGAGCAGGCGGGCGGACATGGCTTCGGAGAAGTAAGCGGCGACTCGCTGCGCGGACGTTCCGTAGGGAGTGGAGAGCTGAGAGATCTCGAGGAGGAGCTTGTTGGCTTCTTCGAGGTTATCGGCGGAGACAGCTTCGGCGCATTGGAGGAGGAGAGTGAGGAGATGCAAACCTTCTTCGTCTTGCTTCTGACGCTTGATCTCTTCTTTTCTCTCTCTCAACGCCTCCGCCGTGGTCGTGGTCGTGGTGGTGGTGGTGGTCACGGTCTCCGGCGGCGGTGGAGAGTTCTCCCTTTCTTGCTGCTGAACCGGAGGAGGAGGAGGTGTAGGAGGCTTAGGCTGTTGTTGTTGTTGCTGTTGCTGATGGTAGAGAGGCTCAAAAGGCTGAGGAGGAGGAGGAGGGTCGGAGGAGGAGGGAGGAGGATCAAGAAGCATGAGAGAGCGGAGTCTGTACTCGAGGAGAGCGCCGAGGTTAGGGTTGCAAGGGAAGATGATGTCTCTAACGTTTTGGATGAGCTGAGGGATGGAGACTGAAGCAGAGGAGTTGATTAAGTCTCTGATAATGGCGTCGACCCAGACAGTAGGCGAAGAAGAAGAAGAGTCTTGTTGCTCCATTGGCTGTACGGACATAGCTGTCCGGTTGTTGTTGTCGGAAGGAAAAACCGGTAGACCGGAGAAACCGCAGACAGAGACAGGTGGTGTCGGGTGGGTTGTCGAGTCCACCGCCGCCGCCGTGACGATGTAGTTGGAGTCAGGGAGGTGAGAGGCACGGTGGGGAGGAGGAGGACGTTGGTTGTTGTTTAAGGAAGAAGATGAAGACATCTCCGAAGCTAATCTCTTTCTCACCATAGCTGAAGCAGGAGGAGGAGGAGGAGGAGGAACAGTACGGTTGCTGCTGCTGTTGTTGTCGGAAGAAGTTGTTTTACCGCTTGATTCCGCCATAGAGGTTGTCGTGAGATTGCATGGTTATAAATAGAGTCTTATCTTCTTCACGATCTTCGAGTGCTTAATTTGGAAGGGAGTGTGTTGGGAGAAGGATGATTCTTGTAGAAAAGGTGAGAGCTTTGGAGAGCCTGGCCGTATGTAACTCGTCTTCCTCCTTTTCGAATTATTGTGAATGTCGCTTCGTTGGTTTTAATGACTCTCTCTAACCTCTATTCGTATTAACTCTTTCTCTCTCTCTCACTCTATTAATTAAATTTTTGGTTTTAAAATAGTATAAATGGGGGAAGAGATTAGGTGGGAGATCGGAGATGTTCGTCGTTGCGTGTTTAACGTCTTCTTTTTGCCGATCCATCTTTTGTTTCTTCCTCCACCACTCTCTCCCTATCTCAAAGACGTAACAAGAAGATAACATTTACATCGGTATAATTGAACCGGTAGGAGTATATAATATTCTTTCCTGATAATCGACAAAATGACTATTAATTATTTTTGATTTTTGTGTTGATTTTTAGTGTTTGACCCAACGGGGTCGAACATTCAAAATCAAACTAACAATCACACGACAATCAAATTTTCCAACTACATAACCATCCCCTGCACTATATTTATGAAGCGATTTATCCACGTATCGTCACTACAATCATTCTCGCTGAAAAAAAGATGACATGACACTTGAAATAGAAAACATGGTTTTAGAAAATAGTGAAATGACATCATATTAAATGTGAGAAGTAAAATTTCCTTATAAAAATTTAAATTTTTTTGCATGGATTTTAAATATGGTAATAAAGATAACTCATATATCATCATTAATGTCAATTTTTCATATAAATATTTATTTATGGTAAACTATTAAATATATTAATAATTCATATATCACAATTAAAATAATAATATATATGTATATATGTATCTCACATTAATAAAAATAAACTAAATAAAGTAACACTAATCCAAAAAAAAATTGATAGTTAAATATTAAACATTATTTAAATTTATCTGTTCATCTTCATCATTTAAATTAAAAAAAAAATCTCAGTTTAACTAAAACAAACAAAGTCTCAAATTTATTAGAATTTATATTTATATGTAAATATATATATATATATATATTTAAAATAAATAATCATTAAACACAATAATATAATTAAAAAATAAATAANNNATATATATATATATATATATTTAAAATAAATAATCATTAAACACAATAATATAATTAAAAGTATTTTTATAAAATCTAATTTTATCTTTATTAAAAATTAAATAAAATAAAATTTAAATAGTTATACCAAATAAAAAAAAAAGATTACGAAAATATGTTTATGATTTTTTATAACTATTGAAGTTAAAATATAAATTAATAATGATGAAATATACATCAAAATTTTCTTTTGAAATAAAAAAAAGTTATGTTAAAAAATATTTTTTCTGTGCATGGCGCAGGAAAACTCCTAGTTGATCATAATTATATACGCCAATACAAAAAGATGGTTAATTCTAAACCGTATTAAAGTTCACCATTCAATATGTTTTTTTTGTTGTTAACCATTTATACATTTTGTAGTATTAATTTTTGTTGGTTGAATTAGCTAATTATTGTTGTTTTGTGCAAAACAAAATGGATTAAATAAAAGTTAGTAATTTTTGAATTGATGTAAAAAATCTTAAACATCAATTATTTTATAACAGAGAAACTGACTTTTTTACAGGGCAATTAGAATGGTTAAAAATAAGAGTGTAGTGCGTTGAAGCAACGGTTCTTAGGATGAATATTAACTGCAAATGCTTCCAAATGGAGTAACAACTCATTTACATAAACTTATGAATGTTCTGATATTGTATTTGGATAGCCATGTTGCTAGTTTGTAGTAGTAAAAATAGCCTAAAGAATAAATTAATTCGTTTTATTTTTAAAAAAAAATAAAATAAAAGAAGCCAAGTAGTAATTTCCAAAATATCCACGGACCACGGGCATTGTCATGTGCGAGAGGAATTGGACAAGACGAAGTAAGCTAAAACAGTAATTACAAAGAAGTAAAGAGATGCACATGTTGTGACGAGTCCATTACACCAACTGTCAAACTCCAGTTCCCTATAAAATCTGAAAACTAGTGTTTGACATTTTGCTTTCATATGCATCCTCCTTTTTCCCCTTTTTTAACAATTTTCTTTTTGCAAAATATTTTTTTTACTAAGTTTTGGACCTGTTTGGCCTGACAGTTTTTTTAGACTTTTGTACGTCAAACACTGGCCCCCATGACCTTATTAATAGCATGGCCTGGGAAATGGCAGTGAAGCCCTAGAGAAACCATCCACGCTTTTTACGATCATTTTTCCCCATTTTCACTTATAAGAAACATTTTTTATTCATATCTACACAACCCAAAACACACGGCTCAATATGAAAGTTCTCAGCGTAAAAAGCTGAGAGGCTTTCTCCAAGTTCATATTCAAAAAGTCTTTATTGCCCTTTCATATTCATTGGTTGTAGGCTTGTGGCTCCTACTCTCTATCCAACCGTGCATATATTCTTAACTATAGTTGTTGAAAGAAATCTTAAGCAAATTAAATATATAGCACTACGTCACTACATGCTGATTTATACTAAACAAAATATTTTTACTAGTTTTTAACATTGTATTAAAATAATTTTTAAGAATAATTTATCAATTATTGAAACAATCTCATTAATTTTGCATAGTTGACGATAATTTTTTCTTTTGTGATTCTAATTTCTAACTACATATTTTTTATGATATAAGCATTAATAAATTCTTATTTAAACTAAATGGAGTATTTGTTATATATCCACGGTGTTGGGTCAATGAATTTTGGTTTAGGAAAACGAAAACGCCCATTACAGTACACAGGTCAGTCAGATCACTGATCTAGCCCAACAATAATTAAGACCCATGAGAAGTTACAACATTGTGTGTGAGCGAAACTGTGTCCTGGGCCCATTAAGGCCCAATCGAAGGCTTCTTCTGATAAACACAATCCTCTTCCTATCTCCCTTATCCTTTCCACTTCACCAATCTTTACGCCCTTGGTTTCAGAGAAGAGAACCACACTGTAATGGCGGCAATCCCAATGGCAACGGCCACTCCTACAGACTCCATGAGCAGAGTTTGGAGCATGACATCTCTCAAATCATCTCTCTCCTCCGCCGTAACTTGCCGTCTACCGTCCCCGTCTTCTCGCCGTCCCGTCCTCATCTCTTCTCCATCACCGCGTCTCCCTTCTTTCTCCGGTCTCTCTCCGGTTAACCCCCTCATCTCAACCGGTCTTCCAGGTAATCGCCCATTTTAAAACCGGTTCAATTTCAATTACCTCCGGTTTAAATTTAATCTCCAAACCGTTTTTTCGAAACGCAGGTTGGCAAAGCTTCGAGGATGGGTTCAAGATCATCGACGGCGGTGGCCGTGTGTACGCGATGAGGCACGGGAGGAGAGTCCCGAAGCTGAACAGACCACCGGACCAGAGGAAAGCTCTGCTCCGTGGGCTCACGACGCAGCTGTTGAAGCACGGGAGGATCAAGACGACTCGAGCTAGAGCCAGTGCGATGAGGAAGTTTGTGGATAAGATGATTACTCTCGCTAAGGACGGGTCTCTGCACAAGCGGAGGCAAGCGTTGGGGTTTATCTACGAGAAGCAGATCGTTCACGCGTTGTTCGCTGAGGTTCCGGATAGGTACGGGGAGAGGAATGGTGGGTACACGAGGATCATTAGGACTCTTCCGAGGAGAGGTGATAATGCTCCTATGGCGTACATTGAGCTTGTTTAAGAGGTTGTTATTTGTCATTTTGATTAATTTCGGAATTGCTAGACGCTTTGCTTTGTAATCTTGAGCCAGTTGTTTATTATGCAGATATGAGATCGTTTGTTGTGCTTTGAAATCGACTTGGTAAAATGTGTTGGTTGTTTGTTTGTTAGAGTTACTCTTTGGACTTAGTCATAGTAGATGGAACAAGCTCTGAGAATGTAGGAGCCGTTATGATTTAATGGCTAGTTTGCTTGTTTCTACGTTTGCTCAAAGGCTTCTTTGTTCTACCAAAATGTGAGGTATCTTTCTCATGGTATGATTTGTAGTTTAAAAGGATGATGGAGTTTATTTTACCAAGTGAGGAGATGGTTTCTGTAAGTTTTATGAGTAAGTGTTCTAGAATTCATCCAAGCAGGTGTTTGGTTTGTTCTTGGTTGTCATAAGTTTTAAACACTATATACTTCAAAAAGTTCAATCAAGATTAAAAAAGATCAAGTGAACTTGAAATAAAAGTCTACAACGAATAGTCCAGGACAATTTTTACAGCTTAGTGCTCACTTCACATTCTTGTTTCTGCATTTTCATGGATGGGAAGTGAGTTATGATCTTATCAGCTAATTAAGTGTTTCTTGAAGATTCCTCACAATTTGCTTCTCCCTGCATACAACTAATGTTTTCCCTGTCTCGTGTCACACACGGTTGCGATTTTCCACAAGATACGAGAGACTAAGTGTGAACTTGAGCTGAATATCAATCAAACGGTAACTATATACGCAAGGCCAAGACTGCTGCTGGTTGGATCCGACTTATACGGTATTACTGGGCTTTGTAAACCGTCAACGCCAAGATTTAGGCAGGGATAAAGCAAAGGCACAGTTTGGGTTAACGCTAAAGCTTGGTCATGCTGACAATTTATAAAGGATAAGTTTCACGTAATGAACACGTGCTATGAATGCAATTTGAACTGCCAACTACCACCTTTAAAAATCTGGTTCTCATTTTGACTATTTCTTGTATTAAAAAGTTGAATAAATAGTCATCTGTTACGTCGACACGTTGATCTGTAAAGGACGCTCGACGTGTTACTACTTTTTTGCTGAACCAATTTGAGATTCAAAAATGAAAAAACAAACCAATGTCTTTTGAATTTATTTTGTTCTAAACCATATAATACACACATACACATAAAAGGATTTCAAAAAACAAAACCATCAAGACAAGAAGAAGACAAAAGCAACGCAGATCTATAAACTAAAACCTTCAGACAACGATCACAGCTTAGTCGAATACTTACAGTGTTGACTCGTAACATTACGATTCGCAACAGAGATCACAATATCACACGACGAAGACGACTTAACTTTAATCTTAAAAATCTTCAGAACTCTTACTTTCCCGGCGACTTTAACGAAAGTGTTGATAGGTATAGACCCAGACATGACGTCATTAATAATCTGCGTGTCGGTGAGTAACCGATCCGCCATTAGCGTCAGCGTTATGTTCATAGGCAGCGTATTCTCCGGCCCGACTCGACTCGCCGGAAGCGGCGCCTCTCCGATCAACTTGCCGCCGTAGTTAAGCAACGCCGACGCGTTGCCGAAGCTGAATCCGACGCGGTTAGGGTTTTTCAAGGAGAGATCGACGCTGAGCGTTAGGTTGAGGACGACCTTGAGATTCAGGACGTCGACGGAGGCTTGGAGACGATCCACGGCGACGGAGTCGATGGTGGTGATCGGGCGTTTGGGTTTGAAGAGAGTGAGGCCTAAGACGAGGGGGACTACGAAGATGAGGAGGAGGATTAGGAGTGTGACGCAGATGCAGATTTTGCGGCTGCGTTTCTTCCCTTTTCTACCGCCGCCGCCGTTTGTGGACTGCGTTTCCATGGCTGCGTTTGGCTTGGGCGCTTCTGATGCTAACATGGGTATTGCTGGCTTCTCCTTTTTATCATCTGTTTTCATCGTAATACTCTCTCTCTCTCTCTACTACTTCTTCTTCTCTGTTACGCTTTCTGCTTCTCGTGGCTGTTTTTTTTTCTTCTACTTCTCGGTGGTGTTTCTTATTTGTAACCGACTTTACGACGCAAGTCAAATAACAAATCCGATTTTTTTTTTCTTTCACAAAAAGAGTAAAACTTATTTATTTTATTTTTAATTTGAATAAAATGCTTCTTTTTCTTTTTTAAAATTTACTTTATTATTTTATTCGTCTGTCACGGACTTTAAATATTTTTTGCGGACTTTAAATATTTTAGACGTTTGTTTTACTTTATGGCGACATTTAATTGAAGTACTTTATAGAAATCTCGAGTGGTACTTATTAAACTAATCATTACTTCATTTTATTTGATGTTTAAGGGTTTGGCTCATTGGTTAAAACACAAAAAATTATTTAATTTGCCTCTTTTACATTAAATCATCATTAACTAAAATAATTTCAACCAATAAAAATAACATTGCAGAATATAAATAGTTAGAAAAGCTAAATAACTTTAGAAAATTTGCATGGAAATTTGGAGATTAAAATTGAAATTAAAAATAGTAGAACATCATTTATATTGAAGCTGAGGGAAATGGAGTTCGAATTAAGATATAACGTGGATGGCGCCGTATGCAGTGTTGGACGGTGTGTATTGGACGAAATAAATGTGTTCACTGTTAGCAGCCTAGTATACACGTATACAGTATTGGTTATTAGTTGGGCAGCGTTCAATGGATATTGATTAATGTAATGACTCGAGAAAGAAAACTTGTATCGTTTTAATTATCTGTCTCCTTTGTTCAACTAGTGCATTAATTTAGGATGAAGATGATAAAATAATAAGGTGAGGTAGAAATAAGAGAAATCACTAATCACATGGGACATGGCTTTGTATGAGATCCTGTCGCTTTTGCTCATTTCGTGTGAGTAGTTTTACTGCAATGAATGAATCGACCGTCTTTGTCTGGGCCCATTCCTTCAGTTACAGAGGAACGACTTTTGGGTTTTGGCCCGTTAATTGAATCTTCTTCCTCGCTTAGTGAATGTTTGGTCATCATGCCGCCAATAAGTCCTAACTAGAATGAGACAGTTGCCTATACATCAGTTTTATATCACGATTTGAAAAGGAAAGTTTTTGGAAAATTTTAAAGAGTTAAAATGGCGTCTTTCAAAAGTTTAAAAGATTTAGCTTTAATTCAGGAAGATCCAATGTATCCACTCACAAAAATTTGGATTGCTCATTTGTTTATTTTAACTTTAGGAATTTGTATATAAAAAAATATTGTAAAATGTGTTGGTTTCCAAATCTTACATTTGAAATTTTATTTCTATTCCTAATTATAATATATTTCTTTGGATTTAAAATTTTATATATTCAACTTCCGAATACTTTCAAATCCATTAAAATTTATTGTAGTCACTTTTATAAATAAACTGAACATATTAAATAATACATCTATTAGTTATAAACTGTAAAATAAATAATCCAAAATTATGATAAAATCATAGAATACAATTACATAATCTCCAATGATTCTCAATAAATTGTTTAAAATACACTAAATTGGATACCACTTTTTCAAAAATACACTTAATCAAAATTAACTTAACATTTGGATTTAGAGTTTTATTGATGATTGTTTAGGGTGTAAAGGGTGAAGTTGAGTTTATAAAATTTTATAAATAATTCTAAACATCTATAAGCGATACAAGAGAATTAATTTTATCCTTTTCATAGTAAAATTCAGATACTTATGAAAATATTTATTATTTAAAGATAAGTTTGAAAATAGTATAAATTATGAGGTAAAGTTAGAATTCTCCATGATTATGGGACAAAAATAATGTTTCTTTTGTTTTAAAATAATGTAGGTTTTAGAATTTTCACACATATTAATATATTAATTTTTTATCATTAGTATATTATTTTCGTAATTAACTATTTTCAACAAGACCAATAAAATTTTAGTAAATACGACTATATTTTTGAAGTTTACAATTACTATTGAATAATGCATTAAAACAATTTTTTCTTCTAAAACATAGATATTTCCGGAATGAAAGGAATATGATTTTACTTAGAATTGACAAGCATATTTTTATACTTAACTAGGATAAACGGGCTTAATTTTTAAAAATTTATAAACTAAAATACCAGTATTTGAGATCTTTCATAGAGTCTTTCACAATTAAAATAAACAAAATAATTTAAAAAAAAACTAAAAAAAATGTTATAGTATGAGAAATTCTCATGTGTTTGTAAGAGATTCATCCTACAAATATCACTAAATTAGTGATTTAATATAAAAGTGATATTTGTAGTTTTTTTCTGAAAGATCCTTTTGCGTTGCTCTAATTCATCACAAAAACTGGTTTGCGAGTCCAACGTAAACTAACAAGAGCCTTATAATGATTACTGGGCCGTTAGCCCATAAAATCTACCCGACCCATCAAACTTTCTAATTTCAACACGCACCGTTTTTAAACATTTTATTAAATCTTTTATTTTTTCATCGATCTGTAAACAAAATGATTCAGATTGGTTCGTGCTCGAAATCGAGATTTTGAAAGGGGAAAGAGCTTCTTCCAGACATTGAATCAAAACCCAATCCCTCAAATCTGAATCTACAAAAAGCTCTTTACCTCACTTGGTATGTAGCATCATCCCCTCACTTTCTCATCTCCTCACTTAGGGTTCCCTCTAAACTCAGCCGCCTCTCTTACCTCATCCCTTTTAGGGTTTTCCCCCAAAAAATCAAAAAACCTTTTTCAGATGGAAGGAAGAAGGATCACAGCTAGCCCTAGACCTTGCAGTGGAAGAAGAGTCGTGGCGAAAAAGAGGACTCGCCCCGATGGGTTCGTGAACAGCGTTAAGAAGCTCCAGCGAAGAGAAATCTCGTCTCGGAAAGATCGAGCTTTCTCAATCAGCACTGCTCAGGAGAGATTCCGTAACATGCGTCTAGTGGTAAGAGTCTCTGCCCTAATTTTTGGTCGAATCCCTAGAAATTGCTAGTTGGGTTTTGCTTATTATCTACTAAAGTTTCGAACTTTGCAACTTGATTTTGATTTTGCAGGAGCAATATGATACTCATGACCCCAAGGGGCATAGTTTAGTAGCGTTACCGTTTTTGATGAAGAGGACTAAAGTTATTGAGATTGTTGCTGCGAGGGATATTGTCTTTGCGCTTGCTCATTCTGGTGTCTGCGCTGCTTTCAGTAGAGGTAGATAACTTTGGACTGCTTTAAATCTTTAAGCTTTGTGTGTGACCTTTATAATTTTGCAGAGACGAACAGGAGGATATGTTTTTTAAATGTGAGTCCAGATGAAGTTATAAGGAGCTTGTTTTACAACAAGAACAATGATTCCCTCATCACTGTCTCTGTTTATGCTTCTGACAATTTCAGCTCTTTGAAATGCAGATCCACTAGGATTGAGTATGTTGTCTCTTTCCCTTGTTGTTTTATATCTTTATGGGTTATGTAGACTAATGTGTCTTTCTGGTTGTTTTTTAATTGTTAAGGTATATTCTGAGAGGTCAGCCAGATGCAGGGTTTGCTCTTTTTGAGTCTGAGTCATTGAAATGGCCTGGTTTTGTAGAGTTTGATGATGTCAATGGAAAAGTGCTTACGTATTCTGCGCAGGACAGGTTATTTTCTGGTCTTTAGTACCCATGTTTTGTGACTACAAGTTTCTTCCTCTGAGCTCAACAGCGGTTTCTGCAGTGTGTACAAGGTTTTTGATCTGAAAAACTATACCATGCTGTATTCCATATCAGACAAACATGTTCAAGAAATTAAAATCAGGTAACTTTTCTCCCTTTGTCTTTAACCCTTTGTGTTTCTTAGCCCTTTTGGACTGTTCTGTCTTCGATATTGGATTGAAAGATTTGTGACTTATTTATGTGTTTCTTTTCATGCATCAGTCCAGGGATAATGTTATTGATCTTCAAGAGAGCTACAAGTCACGTCCCTTTGAAGATTCTATCGATAGAAGATGGCACAGTTCTCAAGTCCTTTAATCATTTGCTTCACCGGAACAAGAAAGTTGATTTCATTGAACAATTTAATGAGAAACTTCTCGTGAAGCAAGAGAATGAGAATCTCCAAATTCTTGACGTTAGTTTTGATTTTCTTTTTCAGATTCAAATCAATCTCATAGTTTCTTGTTTTTACAAAGGTTTGTTTTCTTATTTGTAAACGCAGGTTAGAAACGCTCAACTAATGGAAGTTAGTAGAGCCGAGTTCATGACACCCTCTGCGTTCATTTTTCTCTATGAGAACCAGCTGTTTCTAACGTTCAGGAACCGGAACGTATCTGTGTGGAACTTTCGAGGAGAGCTCGTGACTTCCTTTGAGGATCATCTCCTATGGCATCCGGACTGTAACACAAACAATATCTACATAACAAGTGATCAAGATCTGATCATCTCATATTGCAAAGCAGATACCGAAGATCAGTGGATAGAAGGAAATGGTAAAAGACTAATCTTATTAAGATACACATAAGCATTTAAACTCTCACTGATTGATTGATATGTTAATGGTGCAGCGGGATCGATCAATATTAGCAACATATTGACTGGGAAATGCTTAGCTAAGATAACGTCAAGCAGTGGACCTCCAAAAGAAGATGAGAGCAGCAGCAGCAGTAGTTCCTTGGGGAACAACTCGAAGCAGAGAAGAAACGCTGTGGCTGAAGCTTTGGAAGACATTACGGCTCTGTTCTATGACGAAGAGCGCAATGAGATATACACAGGAAACAGACACGGCTTTGTTCATGTGTGGTCCAATTGATTTCACATCATCATCATCATGTTAGCTACTTCTACTACTTGTACTGTGTTATTTGGTTTACTTCAATTGTGTGTGTAGCGATCAATCTGTTTTAACTTAGTGTCTTTCGAGCAGCTATTCGTGTTGTTGTGAACTACGTTTGGGCATGTGTTTGTGATTCAGAATGCCAATTATGTACACTAGTGTCATTGTACGTAACATTTGGGTTTGACGAAATGTATTACAGACCCTTTATTACATCTTTGCTATTCCTTTGGATGCTAACAGTCAAGTTGAGCAGCAACTTTTGTATGATTACATTATTGAAGAAACAATCTTATTTGAATCTTCTAATTGTTACCACACCATTATGTAATGCATTCTACTGAGACTTGTCAAGGTTGTCAAAATAAAGGTGATCAAGTGCTGTTTTTGCTGCAATTCTCTCAGCAGGATTGTAGTTGAGCATTTTCTGCATTTTATTCAAACATAAATGCAATCAGATGAAAGAGCAGAAGAGATTTAACAGAGTTTCAGCTTATGAAAAAAGAGGAATCAGAAGCAAGAGCTAAGTTCTGCGGCCATTGCTGCTCAATCGGTGTTCCTAGCAATCTCTAACAAAAAAAAAATTTACAAAAACTAAATCTCTATACAAGAATGCTGATGACACAAGGTCGAATCCAAAACTCAGTTCAATTCAGCAAAAAATAGTATATAGTCTATTGTTCTCAGTCGGTAGCTAGCTGTATCATCTAATGACCCATGTAAGAACCAATGGAAGATATCATTGTAAGGAGAGACAAAAGAACCTGAAAATATGAAGCAACTGCTGAAACTCAAATCAACAAGGGAAGAGAGCTGCCTCCTGACCATCTCCAGCTGTTCAAATTCAAATAAGCAAACAATCATAAACACAAAATCACAGCCCTTAGTCTGAGATACACTCAAAACACCATTTGAGACTACTAACCAAAGATGCAACCAACAGACCACATGTCAACAGCAGTTGAATAATGAGTCCAACCAAGAAGAACTTCAGAAGCCTTATACCAACCAGAGAGTAACAATCTCATGCTCTAAAACTTAAGAATACAATTGAAAGAAACTCTCTATCCTTTCACCAGAAGAAGATTCTGCTGTTGGTTTCAGATCACGTGCAAATCGCTATGAAACATTCGGATTGGCCCCAAACTTTACAGGGATATATATGTACATACAGTGTAGTATAGAAAGAAATATTTTTTAAAGATTCATCTTAAAAGGTTTACGGCTACTGAAATCTCAGGGCAGGCCTTGAGCAAACTGTATCAATGAGCAACTCAAACCTGAGTTTATGGATCATAGAAGATTCACGCGGCGGTTTGCACATTTCTTATACTAATCAATGAAATGTTTTGAGATCGGTTTGGTCGGAGTTTGGATTGGTAGTTACTTTGTGGATTTTTAAAAAGAAGATAAATTCAAATTAAACACTTTAGTTTCATTAAACGAGAAAAGACAAAATATTGAGAGATGTAAGGAAGAAAATTGCAATCAGCTCTCAAAATGTACATAACATCTTTTGATAGCAAACTCTTTATTCTCCACCATCAATTTCTTTTGGATCTTCATCATCATGAGCGTCATCATCTACATCATCAGCCACAACAACCCCCTCCATCCCCTTCTTTACTCTCTCTAGCTCCTTCTCCTTCTCCTTTTCTTCTAACTTATCTTGCAATATTATCACCTGGAAAATCATCATCATCATAAGCTTTGTCTCATCAAAATCCCATTTCCATCAAAAAAATCTAAAGGAGTTAAAGAGATAAACAAAGGATCAACACCGTTTCGTTTGATCTCTCAGCATCATTAGTTAATCCTTCCATGTGTTTAAACAGTCCTGCATTCAACAAAACCTCTCAAGTTCTCAACAATCCAAATTCCATATGTACCAGAAAGAAAAAAAACATTTTTGCTAAGTTACCTTCAAATTGCTTTCTAAGTTCTGCGTTTTGAGACTTCTGCACTGAAAGCTTCATTGCTAGTTCATGAATCTATACATCAAACCATCAGTGTTTCTTCTTCGACATTCCAAAATAATTCCTAGAATGAAGATTTAGAACAGAACAAGCTTATGATACCTTTCCTTCAGCAGCTTGGCGTCCAATCTCCTCGTTTTCCTCTTGCAGGGTTTTGCACTTTTCCATAAGCATCCTGCCCTTAACCCCCAGAGGGGTGAAAGTAACTGCTGTATAACTATCCTGGAGTTCCTTGATCTTCTTGTCCTTTTCCTCAACTAGATTCTGTCGTTAAAACATAAACAAGAAACATGAGGTCAAATTTTCATGTCCTCATCATCCTTTATTGTTACAAAAAGAAAAAGAAAATTGTGTTTCTGCAACTGTATCTACAGCCTAAGAGAAAATTGAACTTTTTACCATGGATCTCCAAATGAATAAAATAAGAGCCAAGTGTAAGGAGTCATCTTTCAGGTATTTTAAATCTCAAATAAACTTTTTTTAGTTCCGAATCATCTATGGAATTATATTACGACCAATGCATTCATATTGAAGATAGAGAAGAGTAGGTGCAGACCTTCAGACGTGAAAATTCTTCATGAATGGCTGGATCCAGTAACAACCTCCTCGCCTATAAAGTTAAGCCACAAACAATTAAATTACACTGTTATCTAGCTCTTTTGAGCTGCTATAATGTATATTGACAATAACCATTTCTTATATTTCAGACTCATGAACAATTAGATGCCCAGGAGAAGGTTTATAAGAAACATCACTAATCATCGTACCTAGCCTATGAGGAATGTCAATCCTTAAAGGAGTACTATGACATAAAAAAAAAAAAGAGTGGAAGATTATGCCTAAAGAAGTGCAAATTTCCTCTACAAATAACCACCTACTTCAGAATGAAAACATTTGGAACAAGTGTACCTGCATTGACGCTGGCTTGAGTTGAGATTTCAAATCGCGAACAGCTGACTAGAAAACACAAATCAAAGAGTATGTTCAGCGACATTCATTATATGTAAATGGTCAAGAAAACATGTGGACAGTAGGCAATGAATTGAATTCCTTGAGAAACTACCTTTAATTCTGCCATTTCTTGTTCCCGTTTCGCATATTGAACAATGCATGACGCTTCTTTCCTCTTGGCGATTTCTAACTGAAAGGGAAATAATAACCATCAAACGGTGTTTACAAACTCAAGACCTTGGTATTGATACATAAAACACTTAGTACTCCAATGCCAAACCTGTTCTTTCAAAGATCTCTCAGAAGACTTCAAATTCTGGATGTAATCGATCAAAAACCTAGGTTCTGAAAGAAACATCACCCAAACATCATCACAAAACTCAAAAGTGCAAGCTAGCAAGTAACAGTATTAACTGGAGAAGGCTAACCAGGAGATTTTCCAGCGGGTACAAAGGACTCGTTCTGAAACGCTGATTTCCACTTAATAATCTCTGTTTTAGCTGATTCAAGCTCATTCTGACCAGAAAAAAAAAACAATAATAGTTAGATCGACACAAAAGTGCTACAGGGAACACTCAAATATCAAACAGATTAAGAGAAAAATACTTGGCATGAAGCAAGCTCGTCTTTACAATTCTTAAGACTGCAACAAAGAGAGAGAGAGAGAGAGAGAGAGTAAGAAAAGAAGGTTAGAACTATACATCAAACTAAAACAGTAATTTGAAGGATGGAAAAAAAAAAAAACCTCTCTCGGAGTGATAATATCATGCTAGTGGTAACACCAGGGGCATCCTCCTCAGCTTTGGTACGACCCTGTGTGAAGATAAACAAGCAAAGCTTCTCATAAACCAAAGTATAGTGTCAGGATATGAGACGGAGATAAAGAAAAGGGAAGCCAGAGAAATCACTAAGGCAGTATATACATTGAGAAGCAACCCATAAGCAGCAGGTGGGCAAACTCTAAAAGTATGAAACATACAGAAACCTTTCAATGTCGTTGTGGTTAAAAAAGGTACCTTTTTGGATCCGAAGATGTCATCTTCGTCATCTTCAAGGTCATCGAAGCTTCTTTTACTACCTGAAAGAAATATACGGATGAAAGTGAGGATAACTCCACTCAAATTAGAACATTAAGTATCAATGTTGAGACCTGAAGCTCTGGTGGCATTGGCAGCGGGAAACTCCATCTCGACAAAAGTTGGGGATTTGTTGGTTGTGGATAGACGGAGAGGCAGCAGCGTAGTCTGACGAGAGCGACGGCGGTTTAGATTTTTAGGGTTTAGTTTATTTGGAGATGGATCGACCCGGTTATCTAGATACGGTTTTGTTCCACATGTGCAATGTTTTATTTTTGTAATTAAGTTGTACAATTACACAAAATTATGTGAATATATCATTGTTTTACTTTTGAAAGCAAAAAAGTTATCGAATGTCTTTGATTTTTATTAAAACACTAGGTTAAAATCGGTGTCTTGCGCGGGATCAACATTATATATATAAATTATTTTATGTATTAAATATTTTTACATATTATGAAATAATAAATATATATTAAATAATTAAAAGTAAATAACTATTAAATATATAATTAAATTGGTGCGAACATTTAAATCAATTTTATTAATCCAGAAAATATTTTTTTTTTATATTTGATAGGATATGTTATTAAATTTAATTGATACTAATATAGATAATATATTTTAGTATATTTTTAATATTAATGTCTATTAAATGATGATTTTTA
>NC_027755.1:29017750-29018924 GCF_000695525.1 Brassica oleracea var. oleracea | reverse complement strand
AAATTAGACTTTTTACTTATATAATTTTTGTAATCATTTGTATTTTGTCATAACAAAAATTTTAAACCATGGATCATAAAATTTGAATGTGAGACTTTTAACAGTTTTAGTAATTTATAGCCGTTTGTAAAAATTCAAAATATAACATATACATAAAAATCTAAATTTTTATTATATGGTTATTGTGGTTGTTTAATTTATTTAATAGTTTAAAATTAAACAAATATGATAGAAGATACACTATTTTTATCAAATTTTTATTATTCAAAATTATTAATTGTCATATATATTTTAGCCACATTAGGCAATTCCGTAAATTTTATTTAAGGAAATAATAAAGTACATTAATGATAAATTTATTGTTAGTTTAATAAAAAGATTATTATATAATTAGATGGACCAACATATTTCTCTAATAATTCTAAGAATCATTTTAGTGATGACATGTGGGTACAAAAAGAAGTTGTAATGCTTATCAAATAATATATTGGGAATGTTATCAAATAGTAATAATTTCAGTTCCAATTATGTAATTTGAGGATAGTAATAATATTTATTAGAGCATCTTTTCTATTTTGTAATTCATAATGAAGTAAAAATTAAGATTAATATAAAAATAAAAAATAAATTTATTTCTTATTTGTTTTTCTATTTTAATTTTTAATGGATTATATTTGGGAAAAAACTTAACTACGTGCTAAAAAAAAAGAATAAACCATTTTTGTCGGCAAAAATAAACCAAATTAACTTATCCAAAAAAAAACAATCAGAAACTGGAAGGTGAGTAAGGTAAGTCCAAAAATAAATTCATTTTCTCGTTTCGTAGAAAATGCATGCGCAAGTTTGAATTTTCAACAATAATGTTTTTGTTAAGAAATAACTTATAATTTATAGTATCGATAAATTTAAATAAGAGTAGAATTTGATACCCGTAGGAAGCAAATAACACTAGTATAAGGGAGAGAGTTTATTATAAGAAGGAAGAAGAAAATGTAATGATTCTTTGATGAATTACTCTTGTTCTTGTTTATGGTGTACAAAAGAGTGAGATGAGTGATGGTATTTATAGTGAACAACAATACATAAAATAACAAAGATAGTGCTTAATTTGGTAAATGAGTGGGTGATCATAGTGTTTGATGAGTAGATGATCATAGTGCTTGAGTTGGTAAAG
>NC_027755.1:28974379-29014601 GCF_000695525.1 Brassica oleracea var. oleracea | reverse complement strand
CTCTTGTTCTTGTTTATGGTGTACAAAAGAGTGAGATGAGTGATGGTATTTATAGTGAACAACAATACATAAAATAACAAAGATAGTGCTTAATTTGGTAAATGAGTGGGTGATCATAGTGTTTGATGAGTAGATGATCATAGTGCTTGAGTTGGTAAAGAAGTGGATGATCATAGTGCTTGAGTTTGGTGAAGAAGTGGATGATCATTTCAATGCTTAATTTATAACAGTTTTTCTTTTTTCTTTTTTGATAAAAAAAAAACTCTACCTCACGCCAAGTCGCCAACTTTGACTTCATTCAACCATTTTTTATAGATCTACATTAACAAGAAACTTTTATAAATATAGAAGCTCCGGAGTTTAGATATTCAAAGCAAGAAAAGTAAACAAGATTGAGAGAAGAAAGTAATGGCTGCCTTATCGGAGAAAGACGCTGCAGCTTATCTGGACGCAAGGCCTAGATATCCAATCGACTGGTATAAGAAGATAGCCGAACGGACACAAGACCACAAATTTGCTTGGGATGTCGGAACTGGTAACGGTCAAGCTGCTATTGGGGTAAACTTTCTAACTCTCTATCTTCTTCTTTTGACTTGGAAAGACCTGAAACCTTTCTTTACTATGATCATCTAAGTTAGTAACTTAGTATGATTCGTGATACATAGATTACGCTGATAATTCCACCAAAAAGATAACTAATTCACTTAGGAGGGCTCTTTTGTTATTCTAAAGATAAAGTCAAATTAGGTGGCGGTCACACTGATTTTTGTTTATTCAGCCTCTTGGTCTTTGTTATTTATTATATGCATATATAATTTGTTTTTTCTTTTGTTTGACTAAAAAGTCTTTGTGAATAAAAGTTTTATATGAAAGGAATAATAGGAAAATATCATCACAAATATAATACTTCATGATTTAGAATTTACTTTAAACAAATGAGCTTAGCTTCGGCAGATTTTGGAAGAAGATATCGAGGCAAAACTCAACAAGAGAAATTCATCATCGATGTTTTATCCACGTGGTCTCATTATGAATTGTTACGTGAATCAAGTGAAAAATCAAATAACAGCTTTGTTGATATAGCTATGCATGATTTTTTTTTTTTGGCTAGGAAATATAGCTATGCATATGACAGGAGAACGTCTCCTATTAGCGTTGAATACTTTTAGATAACAAAATATTAATAACGCTCTGTATTTCACAGCTTGTTGAACATTACGAGAATGTGGTGGCTACCGATATAAACGAGGCGCAACTTAAACGAGCAATCAAACACTCAAGAATCAGTTACCATCACACTCCAAAAAACATGTCAGAAGACGAAATGGTAGCTCTAATCGGTGGAGAAAACTCAATGGATCTCATAGTTGCTGCACAAGCTGTCCATTTTTTCGACTTAACCACATTTTATAATGTTGCAAAACGTGTACTTCGTAAGGACGGTGGCCTAATCGCCATTTGGGTCTACAACGACATCATTATCTCGCCAGAGATCGATCCCATAATGAAGAGCCTTGTCGACTCCACCCTTCCTTTTAGAACTCCTATTATGAATTTGGCGTTTGATAGTTATAAAACGCTGCCGTTTCCTTTTGAGAGCATAGGGATGGGATCTGAGGGAGAGCCTGTTAGGCTTGACATTCCGCATAAGCTTTCTCTTAAAGGGTTCATAGGATTCTTGAAGTCGTGGCAGCCTGCTATGAAGGCTAAGGAACAAGGAGTGGAGCTTGTAGATGAAGATCTTATAGCCAAGTTTGAGGAAGCTTGGGGTGATGAAAACCAAGTCAAAGATGTTTACTACAAGGCTCATATGATTGTTGGGAAAATTCCGGTAATTTTTACAACATCTTAAACATACATCAAACATTTTAATTAATTAGCATAATTAATCCTTCACATTCTATAATATTAGTCATTTTACTTATTAGTGTTTGGTGGACTTGTTCTTGAGCAGGAAATGAGAAGTGAATCTGATAAAGTGTCTGAAGACAGTAACAAAGACAACTTGCTGCAAACCGATGTTGGGAGAAAGCAAGAAAGGCGACAACCATCAGAAGAAGAAAATAGACAAAGTAAGAAACAAAACACAAGTGAAGATGAGGCATGCTAGAGAATAACGTGTGGTTAGCGATTTGAGTTATTAAAGTTTGTATTAACGAAAAGATGAATCATCGCGTCAGTATTTTAGCAATTCAATAAGGGGTTTAAATAAATAAAATCTTTTAAACCATTTGAGAAAGCTATAGTGTTACGTTTTTTATCTCTTTTTTTTTTCAACAAGAACAGAGTAATAAAATAGTTATGTTTTTGATATCAATATTCGTTATTGATAAAATTAAAAATCCTAACGGAACGCCTTGGTTTTCCTACAAACCTGAACCACGATCAGCATGTAATGGATGGACTTGAGAGTCCTATAACATGCATGCCAGAGTTACTGAATTCGGTTTGAAAGAAAATACCCACTCCGTTACTAAATATAATATGTTTTAGATAAAACTATAAAAGCATATATATATTATGAAAATTTCTTTTATTTAAAAGTGTCATTAAAACTATAAATTTTGAAACCCTTTATAAAAAAAAAACTATAAATTTTACTTACTAAAAGAACTATAAGTTTTAAAATTATTCAATCAATTATAAAATAAATTATAAAATATAAATGATTATACAATTTTTGACAGGGTTAAAATTTACCTAAAAATGAAACATTTTACATATTGTAATATTAATATTGAAAAGAGATCTCTCATGTATAAGGCCCTGGTCGGTAAGGTGATGGAAGTAATAAATATGATTGGAAATCACCCATATTTGATTATACCATGGATCCAAAACATACTCTATAGAATTATACATATTTTTTTTTCCAAAATTGCTCATAAAAAAAGATAAAAACAATAGTAGTTTAGTTTATTATTATTTAATGAATATTATTTTGGTAATTTTCTTTGTTGTGTATCATTTTGTGATAGAATTATTTTCGCGATATTTAATAAGATTGCCAAACACACACACACACATATATATATATTGACATAAAGAGATTTTAATGTAATGATTATTTATTAATTTATACTCTCTCCGTTTAGCAAAAAGATTAAAAAAATTATTGAAATGCATTTATGTTTGTACTAATTATATATATTTAACGTATTTGAGATAAATAAAATTATTTCTATAATCCATGCATTTTATAATTAATATTAATTTTAGAATAAATATAAATTGTATTGAAATTCTAAAATGACAATTTTTATATGATAAAAAAAAATAACACTTTTAAAGGTGGGGATATAATTCAGTTAGATCAATTAGCAACTACAAGATAATAAATTATGGGATCATAATTAGATCTCGCAACTAGACATGTTAGGGCCGAAGCCCGTAGCCCGAGCCCGCCCAGCCCTAAAAATTACCGGGCTTGGGCTTCTCTTTATAAGCCCCAAAAAAATTGGGCCTTTCGGGCTAAGCCCATTTGGGCTTTGGGTATTTTGGGCTTAAGCCCGTTTGGGCTAGGGCCGGCCCGAAAACCCGAAATTTATATTTTAGCGTAAATATTATCCACTTTATTGTTTCATCATTACAAGTGTTACATTTTAAATTTTACAAAAGTACCTTCTTCTTTCATGTACAACATGTTTTTATTTTCAAAATACAAAGTATGAAACGTTTGACCATGTTTATCATAAATTTTGTTCTCTTATATTTTTTGTTTTAATTGATAATTGATTATTTAAATCTTATTAAATTTGGTTTGTGTATAAAATGTTTTTAAAGCATACCAAAAAATAAAAAAATTGTGATAGAGAAGAAAATTTTAAACTCACTTTATAAATTTTTTATTTTTTAAAAATGAAACTCTTTTTTTTTAATGAAAATTCACATGTATTAAAACGATGGAAGTGGCAATGACAAATTATTTTTTGAAAAGCCCACAAAAGCCCGAAAAGCCCTATAGCTCTATAAGGGCCGGGCCGGGCTTTGAATTCTAGGCCCAAATAATTTTCGGGCCGGGCTCAAATATTTACGGATTTAGCGGGTTTGGGCTGGGCCGGGCCAGCCCGAATTGACACCCCTACTCGCAACTACCTTTCAAATCAATGTTAAAGTCTTTATTAGTTTCAGCGGTAGGAGTTCACGGTTCTTGGTGATAATATTCACCCTGTGGCGACTGCAACGCGTAGTTTGTGAAGGAGAAATCCAAATTTTTTTCTTTGCGACTCTACGATTGTTCACACTTGTGTGTTTTCTTCTTGTTTTTAATAAAAATCAATTATTATAACTCCACTAAAGTTCGGTTGGAGGATAGATTTTCAATTTTCTGCAACATCCTTCGATATGGTAGTAAACTTTGGAGTCAAAACAAATAATACCCAAATCTGAAAATTACAAAACATCGAGGACGAAACTGCAAACATAAGGAAAGAGAAGAGAAGAACACTCCTTTCTATTTTCTTGTGTTTATATAAATAAGGAAAGAGGTGTGACAGTAGAAACAGAGCTCTGCAACTTTTCAAGCTCATACTCATATTCTGACAAGTTCAACCACCCTCAAGTTCTACTTTTGTCTCTTCATTCTTGGTAACAATCATTCTTGGGATTTTACTGCTTTTAACCAGAATCTTGAAATATTCGTAGCATGGAGTGTGTACTTGATTTATTCTGCATATTTCACTCTAAGCATGTACTCGGTTATTCATTTTTGTTAGTATTATGGAAGAAAGTGATGTGTATACGGAAGATGGAACAGTCGATATTCACAAAAAATCCTGCAAGTAAGAAGACAACCGGAAACTGGAAAGCTTGCCGCTTCATTCTTTGTAACAATCCTTTCATTTGTTTCCTCAATATCTTTTGCTTTATGGGTGAATAGATTTGATCACTGCTTGTGTGTTTGTTATATTGTTCTTTAGTCAACGTGTGCTGTGAAAGATTGGCCTACTATGGAATGAGCAAAAACCTTGCGGACTACTATCTTAAGAGTCGTCTGAATCAAGGCAACACTACTGCTGCGAATAACGTCACGAATTGGTTTGGAACATGTTATATAACTCCTTTGATTGGAGCCTTTCTAGCTGATGCTTATCTTGGACGTTATTGGACTATCGCAACCTTTGTTTTCATCTATGTCTTCGTGAGTCTTATTTTTTCTGCTAATGACTTATCCTTAAAATATCAAGTTTTGGGTTTGTTAATGAATGAGTCCCATAGTTCGGGAAATAACTCATTAATATATAAAGCTTTAGGCCAATCTAAATCCATGTTAAATCCGAATTTAATATGATATCAGAATCACCTGATGATAGACCAGTTTGTGGCATGAACAGAACCATCTAGTTATTTCCAATTGATTTTAAATTAGAAGCTTCTGATAATTCTGAATTTAACTTGGTGGAAGTAAGAGGTTTGTTTTTCTCTCTCTCGCAGGGTTTGACTCTTTTGACGTTATCAGCTTCAGTTCCTGGACTTAAACCGGGTAACTGCAACAGCGATACATGTCATCCGAGTTCCGATCAGACAGCTGTTTTCTTTGTTGCGCTTTATATGATCGCTCTTGGAATAGGTGGTATAGAACCATGTGTTTCGTCCTTCGGAGCGGATCAGTTTGATGAGAATGACGAGGCCGAGAAGCTAGAGAAAAGCTCTTTCTTTAATTGGTTTTACTTCTCCGCTAACGTTGGAGCTTTTGTTGCTGCGATTGTTATTTCCTGGATACAAATGAACATAGGTTGGGGATGGGGCTTTGGTGTCCCGACCGTGGCCATGGTCATTGCGGTTATGTTTTTCTTCTCGGGAAGTCGTTATTACCGACTTCAGAGACCGCAAGGGAATCCACTCACACGGATATTTCAGGTTATAGTTGCAGCCTTAAGGAAGATGAGTGTTGAGGTTCCAGAGGACAAGTCTCAGCTCTTTGAAATTGCTGCTGATGCGAGTAATATCACTGGTAGCCGGAAGCTAGAGCATACAGACAACTTAAAGTAAGAAACAAAAGTTTCCATGATTCCAACTAGGCATAAGCACATTTACCCAGAACCCAACCGAATTGAAAAACAAGGTTCTGTTTGGATATGAATTACTTGAGTCACTTGAGTGGATCATATATGTACCTCTAAAACCGGAAAACTGAAACCAAACCGAAAACCGAACGGATACCCAAATATATGTAATCAAATACCTATAAATATTCAAATAGTCATTTTTAAGTTTTTGTCACAAAAATAGTCCTAAAAAAATAAATGACCAAAATAGTTCTTTTTATTTTGAAAATTTTAATATTTATTTTTTATTTTTAAAAATTTGAATCCATCCCCAAAACCCAACCATTTAACTCTAAACCATAAGTCTTAGATTAGTTAACCCTAAAGATATAAATGCATAATTACCCTTCAATAAAACTTCTTTTGGTTATTTTTTTTTTGGAAATTTATTTTTGTGAAAATAAATTAAAAAGACCTATCTAAGAGAATTTATCTAAATATATTAACTCTACTTTAATTTTAAAGTAATCAAATGTTTTCAAAATATGATTTATAAGCCGAATTACTTGAAAAAACAAATGATCTGAATACCCTTTATCCGAATATTTAAAATTACTTGAATTATCCAATTATTTTTAACCGAAAATCTGAAAACATGATATTTAATTCAAAAACTGAATTATCCGACTTCTGACCCGAGTTAATAAAACAACGGAACCGAAATGGACCCAAATGTATCTCACATTATACTAGCCGGTTCTCAATCTTGTTATCCAAACTAAACCAAATTTTCTAAATACCAGATGAATTCTATATCCCTAAAACTGAAACCGAAAACCAAAATAAACTAAATTGAACCAATATCAGAAATGGCAAGGCCAAATTCCATCTTTGTCCATCTTTCTTACGAGGTTCTAACATAAGTGTTGAACAAGTTAGGTTTTTCGATAAGGCAGCGGTTGAGAGTCAATCCGATAGCATCAACGACGGTGAAGTGAACCCTTGGAGACTCTGTTCGGTAACACAAGTCGAAGAGCTCAAGTGCATAATCACTCTTCTTCCATTTTGGGCCTCAGGGATAGTCTTTGCCACAGTGTACAGCCAACTGAACACATTGTTCGTCTTACAAGGAAACACAATGGACCAACACATGGGGAAACACTTCGAAATCTCATCAGATTCCCTCTCGCTTTTCACCACGGTCAGTGTACTCTTCTGTACTCTTGTCTACGACCAGTTCATTGTCCCCTTCGCAAGAAAGTTCACACGTCAAGAGCGTGGCTTCACTCAGATTCAACGTATGGGAATAGGTCTCGTGATCTCAATCTTTGCCATGATCACTGCAGGAGTCTTGGAGGTCGTTAGGCTCGACTACGTCAAAACTCACAACGCATATGACGCGAAAAAGATTCCCATTTCGATTTTCTGGCAGATTCCTCAGTATTTTGTAGTTGGGTGCGTAGAAGTTTTCACTTTTATAGGCCAGCTTGAGTTTTTCTATGACCAGGCGCCTGAGGCGATGATAAGTCTCTGCTCGGCTTTGTCTTTGACAACTAAAGCGCTTGGGAACTACTTGAGCACGGTTCTTATGACGGTTGTGATGAAAATGACGAAGAAAAAGGGCAAACCGGGTTGGATACCGGATAACTTGAACCGGGGTCATCTGGATTACTTTTTCTATTTGCTGGCAGCTCTTAGTTTCCTCAACTTCTTAGTGTACCTCTGGATTTCTAAACGCTACAAGTACAAGAAAGCTATAGGTCGAGCACATTGATGAAATAAACTGGATGCCAAGAGATTTGGTCTTGTGATTCTTCACAAGGTTATGTAGACTATGCATATATGTAAAGGATAGATTAGTCAATACTTAATCCCTAATCCCCTCACAAAAACTCTCGATATATATATATTGTAACTAGATGATTTTCCGCGATATCACGGGATAATATTATATAAATATTACTTGTGGTAAATTTTATATATATTTAAAATTTATAATAATTTTGATAAATTAAATTTGTTGATAAAAAAATGATAGAGAACTTGTGATTGGTTGATTTGGAAGAACAACATTAAATTTTATTACATTATATTAATTATCTTAACACATGCATCTCATAATTATGGGGAAAAAAACTACAATGAGTTGTGATATATTTGTAGTATCTATGTCAAAATTCAGAAAATAGTAAGTTTGAAAAGATTCTATTATATTAAAGATTGGATCAAATAAAATGTTTAGAGCATGATAAAAACCGGTTCTTAGTTTTTTTAGTTAAAAGTTAAGAGACGGGTTATTATAGTTTGCTAAGAATCTCACACTAAGAACCTCCCAATAATCATGCTCTTAGAATTCTGTCCTTCTCATTATTTTTACTTATTTAATAAAATTCAAATAATAGTATAAATTTAAATTGATGACTCATTAATCAAAATCATATGTACATGACAAATAAGCAAAATTATCTAAAATCATGGAGAATATGACATAAACAAATTTACTTCAATCAAAATCATATGAACATGACAAATAAACAAAATCTAAAATCATGGATAACATGACGAATAAGCAAATTTACTTCTCAAATAATAGTATAGATGACATGTAAAATCTAAAAATCTTCATAAAATTCATGACTTTACGACAAAAATTTATGACAGTTGAATATATCTCTAATAATTTTATCTACAGTTTCAAAATATTGTTTACACATTGTTAGAACTTTATCCATATATATAATGGGTTGAGATTCTTTAATCAAATAAAATATGTTTTAAGTGAACACACATTTATCGAACATGTTGATTGATTTATTTGAATTTGAGAATTTTAAAAGTAATTATGTGGACATGTTAGTATATTGTCTTAGATAGTAGAATATTAAACAATAGTGATGTTAGTTTTAGTATTATATGTACACTAATACATAATATAATAATTTCTGCAATTTAACTTGATTGGAATTTACGAAACAATTTATTATCATGGAAAAATACATGTATATAATATAATATATATGTTGTTTTATAAAATAATAATCACCCAAAAGATACTTTGATTGGAATTTATGAAACAATTTATTATCATAGAAAAATATATGTGTATAATATAATATATATTTTGTTTTATATAATAATAATCACCCAAAAGATATATATTAATTGAATAAAAAAGAATTGAATTCATATTATCATTATCAAAAATATATTACTTGTTGTGTTATTATCCAACATTAATAAAATAGAGTGATAGATAATTGACAATATAATAAATTAAATTAATTATTCGCTAAGGGTATCAACGATTTTACTGGTCTAATTTTTAACGTGAGAGTTCAATCGTGGAAAATCGCTTCGAAAATAATAGTATATACACCTAACATTTTTTTTTAAATGCTAACAAATATATACACCTAAATATCATTTGTGATAGGATATGTCCCACACCCTATGCGGACTAATATATACACCTGACATTTTTAATTCTTATATTCATTTTTATTAAAACATTATTATATTAGATAAAATTTTAAATTAATGTTATAAATATAAAACTTCAGTATTCATATTGGTAATAAATGTATTAAATTATGTTCTTTTGTTTCATAGTTTTATTTATGGGATGTGAATTTTGGATCAAAAAAATTTAGTAATAATCAAATTAGGAAACTTGGATTTAAAATTACACACATATTGTATTTGGTCTAAAAAAATCTAGTGACACTAAAAAGATTATAAAAAATTATAAGCCATAGAGAAGATAGTTTAGATTTTGGTACTACAGAATAAACCGAATGGATGTTATTTTTAAGAAGCCGCAATATATGGATATGTCTAAGTATATTAACCGATCCAACCAAATAAACCGAAGAAACCAATTAATTAAAATATATATTAGTATACTTATATATAAGTTTTATAGTAATATGTTTTAGGTCAATATTTCCAATAAAAATAAAAAAAACAGGTTATAATATTAGTCATTAAATCATAAACTAAATATAAGATAAACACAATCATGATATTATCGGTATATATTGTTTATATCTATTTATTAATTAACTGTTCTAAAGCCGTGATAATTATATATTAAAATATATTTTAAAAATAATATATATATATATCATTAGAACAAGTAAATGTTTATTAATATTTTAAATACATGATAAATAAATAAATATATATATATATAAACATAAAAATTTAAACAATAATATTAATTAAACTAATAATTTATACTAAAATCATGTAAAAGATGATAAATCAGCAAATTCACTAAAATTGTGGAGAAAATGACAAATAAGCAAATTTACTTTTCAAATAATAGTATAGATCACTTTCTATAACAAGATTAAGCCTTATCATCTATAGTGATTTAGATTTTGGTTCAAAACTTCAAAAGTATTTGCTTGTGATTTGTAAATGTAGATACACATGATTTGGGTTTTGTTGATTGTTTTTATTTTCTCTGAACACGGGTTTTGTTGATTGTATTTTTTTATGGTTCATGAATAGTACTACCAAAATGTAGATACACATGATTTGGGTTTTGTTGATTGTTTTTATTTTTTCTGACCACAGGGTTTTGTTGATTGTATTTTTTATGGTTCATGAATAGTACTACCATTTGTTTGTAAAATGTTTATTTGATTTAGAAAAGTTTGGAACTTTGGATAGTGGAGTTGAATAGTTGGAAACAAATCCATGGTTTATTTTGCTTTGCTTTGCACACTTGTTGAAGTCAATTAGTTTTACACTTGGCAGACACACACACACATTATAATGGCATCTGATTTTTAATTAAACTGGATGAATGGCCCAAGATTTGATTAGCAGCAAATGGTTCTTGACAGAAACAATAAATGTATTTCGGTAATATAAGTTGTCAACTTTTTTAAAGCATTTCTATATATGCTACTCCATCCTTTTCTTAAAAAAAAATATATTTTACGTTTTTCACACGTATTAAAAAATACATTAAAACTTGATTGTTTTTTGTAAATAATAATTTTCCATAACTTTTAGCCGATAGAAATCCAATAAACACCATTAATTTTTTTAAAAATTTTTAATTTTCATTAAATAATACATTGAAAAAGAAAAAAAATGTATCTTTTTGAAACAATTTTTTTTAGAATGTAGATCTTTATGAAATGGAAGGAGTATCATCTATAATAATAAATGAGATTTTTCTCCCTCCTTATGAAGCCACATCAGAATGTGCATAGGGCAAAAGAGGACACCTGTCATCTATTATTTTCGTTGAACAAACATCATTTTTTCTATGTGGGCTCAGCACTTCTGTATTTTTATTTGTGTGTTTTTTGGATTTTTCCATAAAATATCACATGGTCCATCTTTTATTAGGGCTTTTCCTATTCCGATCACAGACAAACTCCGCTTTTCCTCTTTCACTCTTCGTCTCCTTAACACTCCGGCCATCTTCCGTAACTTCAGCCGTTTTGGTGTTACATCCCTTTAATCTCACATTTATTTTGAATCCACTACTCATCCCACTATCTATTAATTAAACATGTTATTATCAGTAAAGGTAACCGTTTGAAGCTCAATAGTATAAATGTCTTTCTTCTCTGCGATGAAAAGCCACACTGCTAGGAAATCTCAAACTCCAGACATAGTAAAGCTTCGATTCCAGATTCAGGTTTTGTACTTACCCTAGCTTTTCCTCTCACTCACACAAAAAATAAAAAAACTCATGGCGTCGCAGAGAGTTATCATCACTTCTCCGTTCATCTTCCGCCAGATATGCTGCCAGATTCGTAAGCCGAAACCCTGGGCTCTCGTCTCCTTCCCCAGCTCGATGCACTGCTTTTATGGGGACATCTTCGGTCGCGTCGCAGGATATTCAACCTCTTCATCGGCTGCGCAATCGTCTGCTCCAGCTAAAGATGAGGCGAAGAAGACATATGATTACGGAGGCAAAGGTGTGATCGGAAAGGTTTGTCAGGTCAATGGTGTCATTTTTTATGTGAGATTCGAAGATCAGGAGGGATTACCTCCGATCATGACTTCTCTGGAGGTGCAGGATCATCCCACGAGATTGTTGCCTGAGGTGTCACATCACTCGGGTCAGAATGTCGTCAGGACTATTACCGGCATTAGGAACTTGAGCATCTGAAAATGCATTTAGAGTTCATTGTGCAGCGTTGTTGTAGATGAATATTAACATTTGGAACTTAATTTACACTAAATTGTTCTCCACCACTTGCTGCTTTATTAGCCAATCGAGCTTTTATGGCAGCAGCAGCCATCTGTTCTAAATAATAACATGTTGATGGTACAAAATATTTCTTACTTTATGTATCATTCACCAGAAGAGTCAATTGGTTAACCAGATTTTTTTTTGTGCACCAGTCAATTAGAGCTCTTTAGGCTGCATTGTAGGAAAGTAGTCAGTTAGATATATTAATTATCTTCACTAACAATTCAACCTTAAGGGTGTTTTTACCTCTCTCCAACATAACCAAAAATCCTGAGAAGATATCTAAATCAATTTCACTTCTTTCCTTATGGTTTTAAGAAGGAAATAACACATGGATGCACATTAGTTTTCTGATCTGAACCCTCAACTGCCGTGAACGTCTAAGACATTCAGTTATACTTTCAGCATCAAACGCCAACCAAATTTTATTCTACAAACGACCATTAATATTAGGTTGACTGAAAACTGTTAACTAAATTTCAGTGTGTGGTTAACAGTTAACTGATACAAGGAAAATTCTTTCACAGTTTTTACCGGCATTGCAACAAAAGAATTCAAATAACTTGCATGGTTAAGCAGGAATAAGAGAGAACAAGCAGCATATATGAACTTTGTTCCCCCATCGAGAAGAAGCTCTCTATACTGATACAATCATTGTAAACATACTCTTCATATAAAAATTTGTAACTCATTTTGAAAATTCTAATTAGTTCTTTTCGGTTAACATGATTTATTTTATTGATCTTCAAATATGACAATATATACATACTATATATATATATATATTCAAATAGTAATGATAAAAAAAATATTAGATTTTTATGTGTGTACCTAACTTAAAATATTTTTTATTACAGTGAATCGGGTGCATCATATAAATCAACAGTTTAAATAAAAATGTATAAAATAAAAGGTATAACAAACATATAAAAGGAAAAATAACATAAGCTAACACAATCAACCACAATTGTTTTTAAAAAATATTATTCTTATTATCATAGTCAAATTAGAAAACCATTTAAAAAAATAAAACAAATTCATTTTCATGAAAAACATTAATGGTCGAACAAGTATATAATCCCTAAATGGAATAATAAAATAGATAGTAATTTAAAAAACAGTAATATTTAATACTATTTAAATTAAAATTTCAATAATTTGTTAAATTTGCTTATTTGTTTACGGGCTACACCCTAGTATATCATAAACCAAAATATTACATATAATAGTTTTTTTTATATAAATATCTGCTTACTAAGTTGAAACTAAGTGTAAAAAAGTAAAAGCATCTAATTTCGTTAAAAAGTCATTTTATATAAAAGGATAACGAGGGAGGGGGGGTGTAAATATTTTATTTCCAACTTCCCATCTCGTCCCATTTCTTTCTTCTGCTTGCCTTTGTAATTGCTTGAAGGCAAAGACTTTCGCATCGCTCCACATATATATATATATCGTCACGGATTCTTAAGGAGATTAGGGTTTTGATTTGAATCTCGATCGGCCATGGAGCGACCGAGCAACGGAGGAATCTTGTACCACGAGGTTCAGGAAGCCAATCTCTGCGCCGTTCACTGCGTCAACACGGTCCTACAGGGACCTTTCTTCTCCGAATTCGATTTGGCTGCCGTCGCATCCGATCTCGACGGGAAGGAGCGCCAGGTCATGCTCGAAGGCGCCGCCGCAGGAACCTTTTCCGCCGGCGATTTCTTCTCTGAGGAGTCTCACAACGTTTCCCTCGGCGGCGATTTCAGTATCCAGGTACAATTGCCATTTCTTGAATGCCTCAAGATTTAGGGTTTCGATTTCGTGGTGAATTTGAAGTCGAAACCGTTTGTGCCATATCTGTGAGCTTGAAGATTGACGCACAAGTTTAAAGATTCGAACTTTTTTTATAGCTTAGTGCTACAGATCAAATCAAGTTGATTACAAAAGTATTGAATTGAGATTAGTAATGGGCTAAGATTGACTTTTATGTTTGTATCGCTTACTCACTTCACGTTTGATCATGATCGTATCGTGTAAGAACTAAGAAGTATCTTATCATCTATGGTTAGCTTGAAAACTAGTCTGCTTTGACACGTGTCAGTTTTGCTTGCAAGTTTTGTGTGTTGTTTAAGTGTACAAGAATCTGAAATGGAAACCTTTTGAATGCATATCTGTGATCTTGAAGATGAATACACCAATTCAAAGATTTGAACTTTTTTAGCTAACTGCTACATATCTAATCAATAAATGATTAACAAATATAGTGAATTGAGATTAGTAATGATGCATTCTCGGACTTTTATAGATTCTTTACTCATGATTTCGGAGACTTTATGTTTTGGTATCATTGACTCACTTCAGGCTTGATCATCTATGGTTCCTGGATAGCTTGAATACTAGTGGATCGATAAGTCTGCTGCGACATGAGTCAGTTTTGTGTGTTTAAAATTTAAGTGTAGAAGATAGCAAACCACTTATTGCCCTGAATAGAAGCTTGGAGGTTTATGTGATCTGTATAGCATCTAAAAGCTTCAGACTTTTCACTGAGGAAGCTTTGTATTTTTGATTGACAGGTCTTGCAAAAAGCTTTGGAAGTGTGGAATCTACAAGTGATCCCTCTCAATTGCCGCGATGCAGAGCCTGCGCAGATAGACCCCGAGCTTGAAAACGCATTCATCTGCCACTTGCACGACCACTGGTTTTGCATAAGGAAAGTGAACGGAGAATGGTATAACTTTGACAGCCTCCTCGCTGCACCGCAGCACCTATCGAAATTCTACCTCTCTGCGTTTCTAGACTCTCTCAGAGGCTCGGGATGGAGCATCTTCATAGTGAAAGGAAACTTCCCGCAGGAGTGTCCCCTGTCTTCTTCTGAGGCTTCAAACGGTTTTGGTCAGTGGCTCTCTCCTGAAGACGCAGAGAGGCTGTTAAAGACCACGGGGGCTGTGCGGAGGAGTTCTCCTTCTTCTACCGTTGGAAACAGAGCTAGTGATAATGTCGATCAGCAGAGACCATATGAGGCATTGTCGCGGGAGGAAGTGAGGGCTTTTTCGGAAATGGAGGATGATGACTTGAAGGCAGCGATTGCAGCGAGTTTGCTGGATGCTTGTGCGGCTGGTGCCAATCCTGGAGCTGCTGGGTCTTCTTCTCAAAAGGAAACTGAGAAACAAAAGTAGCAGAGAAAATAGAGAACCAAAGGCTGCTTCATTGATGTGGGTGAAAGGAACACTCACTTGATTCTGTTTTTGTTTTTGTTGTCTAAAAATTTTACATACAGAAGATAGAAGCTTTACATCGACAGAAACCAAAGGGCTTGTGATATGGTGTTTTGTTTGAGTTCTTTTTTTTCGGTAAATCAACCCATCTTTCCTTCTGAAAATCTTAAATGGTAAATGTTTCAAATATTTGTTTATATATTCATTTAAGAAAATTAAAATAAAATAAGATAAATACTTTTTTTTTCTGCGACATGATAAATATTAAATACTGCTTTCGTAAGTTTTTAATTCAGTATTTTTTGCTTCAATACTTTTACAACTGTAATTGATTTTGACAAAATAATAAATAGACTAGAAGGGATAATACTTTTAGTTAAACAGTAAATGTTTCAAATGTTTGTTTATATGATCATTTAAGAAAATGAATGAAGCGTCTTCTCGGCTTAAGCTTGAAGAACCCAAAAAAAAAAAAAACCCTATTTCTTCGATTTATCGCTCAAAACCTAGTTACCCCTTTCTTCTCCTTCTTCTCCTTGAAAGAAAGAAAGAGATGACTTCTCACATACCTATGGTGATCCCTAAGCCGGAGCCAGTCACTGATTCCTCCCCACAAACTCCGATTCCACCCTCATCCGTCTTCAATTTCAACACCACCACCACCCAATCTCCCCTCGACCCTAACTTGTACACGGAGTTCAACAACGTCGCCGAGACTTTCCGCTCCGCCTTCGCACAGCGCCTCAAACGCCACGAGGACGTCACGGTTCTCGATTCCCTAACCGGCGCCATCGTACCGGTTCCCGAGGAGCAAGATCCGGATCCGGATCCGGTCAGTTACCCTTCGCAGTCCCTCAAGCCGCGTAAGCCTCAGGAGCGCTCGTCTGAGCTCGTGAGGATCACCGACGTCGGCCCCGAGGGAGAGAGGCAGTTCCGGGAAGTCGTGAGGAAGACGAGGATGATCTACGACTCCCTCCGGATCTTCTTGATCCTCGAGGAGACGCGCGAAGAGCTCGTAAGGAGGAGAGGCAGGCCCGATAGCAAAGCCGCGTCGATGATGAAAGAGCGTTTCCTTTGGCTCAACCGCGACAAACGCATCGTCGGTTCGATCCCCGGCGTCCAGGTCGGAGACATCTTCTTCTTCAGGCTCGAGCTCTGCGTCATGGGATTGCACGGACAGACGCAGGCCGGGATTGACTATCTCATTGGCTCCCGCAGCTCCAACGGAGAGCCGATCGCCACCAGCGTGATTGTCTCAGGTGAATATAAACCGGTTCAGTTAGAGTCCGGTTTACTTAGATTAATTATGGTTAAGCTTCCTTTATAGAATCAGCTTAAGGTGTTGATATGATATCAGAGCATTCTAATTCATTCTCTTATTGATTGATTTGATTGAATTCAGGTGGTTATGAGGATGATGATGATCAAGGGGATGTGATTATCT
Source organism: Brassica oleracea var. oleracea (assembly GCF_000695525.1). NCBI lineage: Eukaryota > Viridiplantae > Streptophyta > Magnoliopsida > Brassicales > Brassicaceae > Brassica > Brassica oleracea. The sequence goes on along the minus strand of NC_027755.1, from coordinate 28,997,747 downwards.
ACACGGGACACGGAGGGCAGGACAAGCTCGGGAGGCAAGCTGAGCATCAGAAGCTGGAAGGTGGGAACCTCGCTATGGAGAGGAGTATGTACTACGGGATCGAAGTGAGAGTCGTTAGAGGTTTTAAGTACGAGAACTCTGTTTCTAGCAAAGTTTATGTTTATGATGGTTTGTTTAGGATCGTTGATTCTTGGTTCGATGTGGGGAAGTCTGGGTTCGGTGTTTTTAAATTTAGGCTGGAGAGGATCGGAGGACAGGTGGAGATGGGGACGTCGGTGTTGAAGTTCGCCAAGACGCTTAAAACCAACCCTTTGTCTGTGAGACCGAGCGGTTACATCAGCTTCGATATCTCCAACAGGAAGGAGAACGCTCCTGTGTATCTGTTCAACGACGTTGATGACGACCAGGAGCCGTTGTACTACGAGTATCTCGCCACTACTTCTTTCCCTCGCGGCATATTGAGTAGTAGTAGTAGTGGTGGTGGTGATAACGCGAGTGGGTGCGGCTGTGTCAACGGCTGTGGCAGCGGCTGCATCTGCGAGAGGAAGAACGGAGGCGAGTTTGCTTATGATTACAACGGGAATTTGATAAGAATGAGGCCGTTGGTGCATGAGTGTGGACCTGGGTGTAAGTGCCCTCCGACGTGTCGGAACCGCGTGACTCAGAAGGGGTTGAGGAGTAGACTCGAGGTGTTTAGGTCGGTGGAGACTGGCTGGGGGGTTCGGTGTTTGGATATATTGCACGCCGGCGCTTTTATCTGCGAGTACGTCGGGGTTGCTTTGACGAGGGAGCAAGCCAACATTCTGACAATGAACGGCGATACTTTGGTGTACCCTGCTCGGTTTTGTTCTGATAGGTGGAAAGATTGGGGAGATTTGTCTCAGGTGTTTCCTGATTACGAGCGGCCTTCGTATCCTCAGATCCCTCCGGTTGATTACGCGATGGATGTTTCTAAGCTGAGGAATGTTGCTTGTTACATAAGCCACAGCAATGATTCGAATGTGATTGTACAGTTAGTACTGCATGATCACAACAATCTGATGTTCCCTCGTGTTATGCTTTTCGCTGCTGAGAACATTCCTCCCATGACTGAGCTCAGCCTTGATTATGGAGTCTCTGATGATGAATGGAGCCCCAAGCTCGCCATTTGTAATTAAAACTATCAGGCCGCCGCCGCCTTATTTTTTCCAAGGTAAAAACACTAAGTTAACGGTTTTAATAAGTTTCACAAATGAAGCTTGTAGTAGTGTTATGTTAATTGATAGAAGAAAGAGATCATAGGTTGTTGCAGGTTGTATCACGCTATAAATGTGCGTAACTTGGTCTCTGATTTCATTTAAACAACCGTGTTCGCTTGAATGTGATTATAATCTTTGCTAGCGAGTTTCTTCTGTTTTTGCTTGATGAGTTCTATTGTCTTCATCTGATGCCGTTATTGATTTGGTTTCTTACAGATTGTAATCAAAGCCGTGGTAAAAAATCGTTTTTTGGTTGGTCGCATGAAGTAAGAAGATGAAAGCAGTTTGTGGCAGAATCAAGGTTTGATAGAGACTCCATTCCTCCCATTTGTGTACGTTTTGATGTTGTTTTGTGTATGTTTGCACAATTTGGGAGTCAATGTTTTTTCGGGGTATTAGTGTACAAAACTCAGAAGGATGTTTCTTTGTCTGTATCGGTTTGCTCTTGACATGTCTATGAAGTGAAGTGAAACAATATTATCCTTCTTGTCTCTCTCAAAGTATATAAGAATGCTGCTTTATTGATGTGGGTGAAGGAACATTCACTTGTTTTTGATACCAACAAATTTACATACAGAACATGGGAAGTTTTACATGGACAGAAACCAAACGGTTTGTGATATGGTGTTTTGTTTGACCTTTTTTTGGTAAATCAAACCATCTGGCATCTCCATCTTCACACCATATTTTTTTTTTTTCATTACTCTATTTCTACTCTATTTTGGTATAAAATATGCTCTAGAAAAACTTAAATTGAAAGATCCAAACACCAGTCCACACTCCAAATTCAGCTTCAGCTAATCTATGGTCACATTTGTCCATGTCTTGTAAATCTCTCTCTCTCTCAAGTCTCGACTTTATAACCTTTTTCTCCTAACGAAATGAATCTGCAGTTGCAGATGTGAAAGAAGAATGTATAATAGCGTCATGGATGGTCTTTGAGAGTTTTGCTTACACAATCTTCACTTTTCCTCGGGTCCAAATCCAGCATCCCTTGATTAAATACTGAAATGGTAAAAGTTTCAAATATTTGTTTATATAATCATTTAAGAAAATTAAGATGAAATAGATTAATACTTTTTTTTCTTCTGCTGTATGATAAATACTGCTTCTGTTGTTTGAATTCAGTATTTTTTTGGTCAATAATTTTTAGTTAAACAATTAAATGATTTGGACAAAATTAATAGATTAAAAAATACAAACTTTGATAATACCGACCATTTTGTACAGTTGTTAAAAACATGGAGTAGAAGGGTTAACACTTTTAGGCTGGAAGGTGATAGATATAATACATCAAGAGGCAAACATATATTTTCTCTTTTCTTAACAGAGCATATAATAGCTTTGAAGAATTATTAGTTTATTATATTCAAAGTTGATGATGGTGATGACCCAACTTTAGTCTCATCACCTTTTTTGTTTTTCTTACTCTCTTCTTCTGATTCATGCCGTTCTTTCGCTTTGAGACTTTGTGATTCATCTGCACTTGATGATCTGTTTCTGACATAATATCTTGGAGACTTCTGGGATCTGAGAAAATCTAAATCCAAGTTGGAGTCCTGTTGCTGATTTGTCTTCTCAAATGGGAATGGGTTCTTCTTTGGAAAAGCTGTTCAACAAAGAGAGGACTGTACATGAGATTCTGGGAGGTGGCATTGGTGAGTGAATCCATATATCATTACCAAATCCATCATAGAAGGTAAGTGGTCTCTCACTTGTGTAACGTTTCTTTTTCCTTGTTATGAAATGAATCTGCAGTTGCAGATGTGATGCTGTGGAGGAAGAAGAATGTGAGTGTTGGTATAGTCGCAGTAACAATAGGATCATGGATGGTGTTTGAGACATTTTCTTATACCATCCTCACTCTTCTTTCAAGTGTTCTTCTCCTCTTGCTCTCTATTCTCTTTCTCTGGTCCAAATCTGCATCCATCCTCAACAGGTAAAACCAAAAATGTCTCTGCCAAGAGATCCAATGTAGTTAAAATATTTTTCTTTTATAATTTATTGTTTATATATATCCCTTGGGCTCTTAGGCCGTCACCGCCATTAACAGAGTTTCAAGTAAGTGAAGCAATGGCTGAAGAAGCTTCCAAGTTGTTGCGCATCCATGTGAATAAACTACTACAAGTATCGTATGACATTGCAATGGGAAGAGACTCAGAGTTGTTTATTAAAGTAGCAGTCTATCTGTTTCTCATAGCATTCATTGGAAGCCTCATGGATTTTCAAACACTTTGCCACACTGGTCAGTTAATATCTCTAGTAGACTTGAACTGGTTTAACCTGGAAGATTCATTAAACCGTGGCTGTTGGTTTTGGTTATTTTGGCAGGGGTTTTGGTGGTGATGGCAGTTCCAGCTTTCTGTGAGAGATACGAGGATTGCATAGATGGATCTATAGTGCTCATCTACAACAAAGCTAAAGAGCTTTACCTGAGATTCAAGATATGGGCTTATCCGGAACATACGAAACAGAGCTGAGACTCGCTTTGTCTCTATTTCTCTCTTCTTTTCAGGAGTTTTTATTTATTTTTGGTTCCTCAGTTTTGTGCAAGGGAAGAAATTGTATCTTTTTGATAAATGTTTGAACGGTACAGTCAATATATAGAGCAACCCACATAAATTTATTTCATAGTTTTGCTTGAAAACAACCTCTATCCCGAAAACAATATTCAATGAAGTTTTGGCCTATCTCGACCACCGAAATTAAGAAGAAAACATTGTTGCTCTTATTCTCTCTCTGGTTAAGATTTTGTTTCTCAGTGTTTCTTGGACGAATCTAGTTCCCGGACGTACTTCTTTGCCTGGATCAACGTATTAAGAACAGTGATTAGAAAAAAAAGAGAGGTTCCGTTATTGAGTTGATACAGTAAAAGTTGCATTAGGCCATTTACCTGTTCGAGGGTCAAAAACATGATGACGTTCCATGAGCCAAGACGTCCAAAGTTGGGGATGAAACCCTTGTAAAATGCCATAGGACCCTGTATAGGAAACAAAAACTCAAGATTTGTAAACATTTTCTGGGGTTATGTTTAGAATTCCCAGAGAGAGCAAAGAGTTGCTTACGTCCGCCTTCAGAGTTTTGACGAAGCAGTCAATAGTGCCTTTGTAAGAAGGATCTCCCATCATTCTTGACTTAACCTGTGCCACACAACAATATTCAAGAATAAAATCAGGAAGCATAGAGGAACAAACTCATGGGTTAACGTCATGTGTAGATAAACATCATACCACGTCAACAGGGGAACCAATGCAGACCGCAAAGAATCCTGCTCCCAGTCCAGCTAGAATATGTGTGACAATGTTATCAGTGAAACCTGGAATCTTCAAGATTGTCTGAAATAGAAAGGAAAAAAAAAAAACACGAACATTAGTTCAAGTATCAGGATCCTTAGTTAGAAAAAGAAGCGGGGGAATAGTTTGTTTCGTACCTGTTTCACTTGATCGTAACTCGCTAATTCAGCGGCATTGATGATTGCGTTTCTTGCCACGTTAGGTCCAAGACCAGTCCAAAGAGCTCGGACTCCTTCCTGTCAGAGCCAGAGCCAAATTAAATAGATATGAAGCAGAGTTTAAGCAAACGCATACATAACCCCAACTTCAATGGCGGGATAAATACCTGTCTAACAATAGTTGAATACGCATTCAGCGATCCAGTATACCGTTTTGGCACACCTGCAGGTAGTTTCCCTTCAGCCTGAAGTCTAACCTTCACAAGATCGGTGGGATTCGCCACCATGATACCCAGCGCACCTAAGAGTCAGACAGCAACAACAACAACAATAACAAGCCAGTTAAGTGATAAAGATGGAAAGATACATCATCAGTTTCTTCTAAGGCTACGCTCACCTGTTGTCAAACCAGCAAGGATTTTCTTGCTCAATGGAACATCACCAACATGGTCTTTCCCAACGTACAGGTTTTTGACCTGAGTAAAACAACAATCTGGTTTACGATGAATAGCAGCAGGTTTTGTTAGAGCAAGAAAGAAGTAAAATTTGAAACTCACCGGCTCATACATTCCGATCCTAAGACCACCAAACAGGCACTGACGATGCAATCCGGGAACAACACCTTTCCACAGTGAACGAAGCCCTTCCTCCCTTGCAATGGTACCAACAGTTCCAAGCAATCCTCGATACTTAGGGAGAGTGACATCTCCAGCAATGGCAGACTTCTGGAGCTGAAGCCTAACTTTCGCAGTGTCCAACGGAATCGTACACACCTGATCCAATTGCATGCGAAATTTCAGAGACAGCTTACATTGCATTATTAACAAAATCGATTCCACCACGAAAACTTCATATTCCTTTCGCGCAAGAATCATATATAAAAAAAAAGCATAATTAAAATCGTGAAACACTGCAATCAAAACTCTAGCAACAGATCTGACCGGTTTAACACAATCGAGATGGAATATTCTCATCCTTCAGATTGTTGAAATCGAATCAGTTCAATCGAAACTAAACATGAGAATATATCATCTGGAGAAACGGTTTATAGAATCTAATAGATATACGATGGAAAAAACGAAGATCAACAACCTGATCAGAGTTTTCATGGAAAATTCGCAATACATTTGCGCGTACAAATCGAAGCATGGAAAGTTCTCGGAAAGTACCTCGCCGACGCAGGCAGCGAAGGCACTGCAGGCGAAAGTTTTGGGCAACGAAAGGTCGGATTTGCTATCAGCTACCATCTTCTTCGATCCAGAAAGATACGAGAGGGAGTTTAAGAGTTTCGAATCTCGGGAAGAGCGACGACGATTGGTGTCGAGAGTTTCTGCTTTAGTAAAAGATCGTCGTCCCTCTCTCTCGCTCTGCTACGAAATAAATAAAAGAAGGTAATGTGTGGGCCCACTTCATATATATAAATAATATATTTGCAGGTGTGTGTCACACTAATCATCCACTAAGATTTGATTATTCGCTGTGATTAACTTGAAGAAAATCAAACAAATGCTGACACCACGCCACGCTAAAATAAGATATTTATCACTCTTAATTATCCCCGAATTTCTTATGTTATTTAATAAGTCTTCTGAATATCTCGTTTATTTTCTTTGTAATTTATCAAATCTCCACATGCTTCATTCCAAAAGAAAATTATATTTATATATGAAAGTTTAGTCGGAATAATTTGTTATTCATATCTATGTTCCTCGTTTTTATATGTTTATACATTACATATTTACTATATCATTTATATACTAAATTGCAAGTCACTGATCAAAATTTGTCACATAATTTATATTTACAAAATTTAAAAATAATTAAAATGTCAAAAACTGTATCTCACGTATCCCACTACCCGTAATCTTCCTTCCACAAGCTTTTTTTCCTGCTCCTATATATTTGTAAAATTTGGTAGACAAATGGAAGCAAAGTCTCGATCAAAAGTAAATAGATTAGGAAAAAATTACACTCCTAATTCTTTTTCAATTTCAATACTATAATACAGAATTAGACCCGTATATAGTGGTACGAATCAGCCGAGTTCCATTAAACTGTATTCTCTGGTTGTTATCTTTCTTCTTTGTGGCTATGAAGATTCAAGAAAAGTGGATATGATGGCTTTGAATTACCTGTGATTAATTCAATAGTGAAAAGAGATCTAGAGTAAGATCCAGCTAAAAAGGAAAAAGATAGAACATTCAGACATGAAAGTCTACGAGGAACAAACTCTTATAAAAGGTAAAGTATTTATGTTTTAATTATTTTCTATTGTACAATAGATTTTAAAACAAAATATAAATTGAAAACACCATTAAAGTACTACGGTGGGTATAGGAGCTACGAATATAATAAGAGAAATCAATATTAACACAAGTTTAACTTATATAACAAATAGATATTCATGTATTGTTATAAAATAGAACATATTTACATGTTTCTACTTTTAGTCGGTTTTGTTCGGTTTATTCGATTTAATCGGTTATATACCAAACCATATCCAAATACTACGGTTTTTATAAAATTATATCCATTCGGTTTATATGGTATATACCAAAACCAAACCATATTGTCTATTTCGGTTCGGTTCGGTTCGGTATAGTTCGGTTTTACCACATTGAATAGCCCTAGAAATCAGTCATAGATTGCAAGTTAAATTAGGAAAAACACATGAACAGCAAGACATAAAGAAGTAAGACAAAAGCTCCAAACTAATATTTGTATTCGGTGAGCTAATAACATAAGTTTATATGCTGCGGTTAATCAGAGATACATGATAAGTTTAATGGTTTGTTTAAGTATACTCATATTCTTATGATTAATCAAAGTTATTTTATAAATGTAGCTTTAGCTGTATATAAGTTAGACTTAGTCTTATTTGTAAATTACATGTGAGTATTTAATATAACTTCAGCTGTTGAAAGGACAAAGTCAAAGCGTAAGGATGTTGAGAAGGTAAAATGGTCTTGTGTGAGTATTTAATTTAATTTCAGTTTGTTAATCAAATTCTGGCTTTAATACCTTTAAATAAAAAAAATAAAAACATAAGAGATTTGTCCGGTGCTGCGCACCACACACTAGTTCATATATATGCGGAAAGCAACACATAGGTTTGCTATACCATATATATGCTATGTGTTACATGCTAGACAGGTGGATAAGCAGAAATTAAATTTATTTTTATCTTGGGAAATTTTGTATATTAACATGTTTAATGTTCATCATATCACAAACTCTAGTAGTTTCATTAGTTTAACAATCGTGAAATTGCTATTGGATTAAATATTTGTTATAGGTCAAAGATTGAAAGTCAATGGTTATACTATAGTAACTTGATTATCCGCGTGGAACGAGTTTTTTATACAAATGATGTTCTCTCAAATGTATTATCGTTGTTGAAGAGTTAACGTATTACAACTCATTTTAATTATTTTTAAGATTTCATATGCACAAAAATAAATTAAGTTTTCCGGTTGACACAAATCACTAAAACCAGATATGTAACATCAAATGTAAAATGACGAAAGATGATTAGATTTTCTAAGAATCATATCTAAGAATCAAAATTTTGAAAAAAATTGCCCGCAAACTTTATTCACATATTAATGTTCAAATCTAATATATCAAGCTGATATAAAATATAAGTGCAGACTCAGAATATAAATGTATGTCTAGTATATATTCACCAGCTCGGTTTAAAAATCATATAATTCTAGAACAACAAAACAAATTACTTATTTAGTAACCTACGCTTTTGAGGTTTAGTTACTCAAAAGTATACCGATAAAAATATATATAACACTTTACCATTTTACTATATGTAAACTATGTATAAATTAAGAAATGTTTGATTCATTAAATGATAAACCAGAAAACCTATAATAAATAGCTCACATATTTCATTTTTACAATTATAATAGCTAGATATGGTATTAAAGAGAAACAAATATTAGATAAATGATCAAATCTCTCATTCTTCGAAAAAACTCAAAATGAGGTGATTGGAATATTGTCATGATATTTCATTAAAAGCTTTTAGGAATAACATGACTAAATTATTTAATCTGAATGAAATATATATATATATATATATATATATATATAGTGCTTCTAATATTAAAAATTACTTTGATTTGAAGAAGTGTATTTCTGAGATTGTCAGGATCAAATAACATATTAGAAACCACCTATTTAAAAAATAATTTGTATGCACAAAAGTATATATATTAGAGTAAGCACATAAATTAAAACCAATATATTTTGTTAATTTATAATCATGATTTTGGTAAATATATCAAAACAATCATTTTATTTACTTTCTATGGTATATAATTGAGCTTTAGTGATATTGACATATATATATATATATATAGTATATTTTAATAAAAATATTTATTATTGACACTTCTTACTCATATGATTTTATTTACATTTGTATATTTGCGGTAACAAAAATTGAAACTGTTAGTCACAATATTTTTAATGTGATATTTTCAATACAAATTTCAAAATTAGAATATAAAGATCTCAATAATTTTTCACTGTAAATTTTGATATTAACTTTTTATATTTTTATATAGTATATAATTTAATTTAAATGATATTAATATATATATATATATAATATGAATATCTATTAATGAGACTTCATATCCATACGATTTATGATCATTTGTATATTGCTTGAACAATAATTAAGTTAAACTATTGGTCACAAATTTTTTATTGTGAGACTTTTACCATTTTAGTAATTTATAGTCGTTTTAAAAAAATTTAAAATATAACATATAAGAAAAAATATTTTTTTATTATATGCTTAATGTGATTGTTTAATTTCTTTTAATAATATAAAATTAAAAAAAAATAGAGGATAAAAAATTGTTATCAAATATATATTATTCATAAGCATTAATTGCATATATATGTTAATCATATTAGGTAATTTCGTAGCTTTTATTTAAGAAAAGAAAAAAATATTCTTTTGTACACTAATAATCAATTTGATAGTTAGTTTAATAAATAGTATAATATATATTTATATAGACCAATTTATTTTTCTAAGGTTTCTAAGAATCATCTTGGTGATGACACGTGGCTACGAATACATTTTGTAATGTTTCGGGATTAATATACATGGAATGTGCATCGAAATGTATTATTGTATGATTCAACTTTGAATGGTAGTGTCATTATCGTGATAACATGTGGACGTTCATATATGTTATTCCACTTCTATTATGATACATGTGTTGTGAGGTGTAAAATGATTAAAGCCAGACTAGCCAGTGTTGTAAGGGATTAGAGAGAGAGTAGATACCAAACATTGTGTGCTTTGATTTTATGGATTCATGAATTGGGTAAAATATTTGTAGCCATCGAGATTTGACAAAAAGGGAGTTATTATACTCTTTGTAGCCATCGATGTTGAACTTCAAAGCAGTTATTCTCTCTTAGGCTCTCTCTCTCTTTCTCTTTCGTTTGATCTTGGTTTGCAAGAGAAAAAAGAAACAAACAAGAAAATACAATGATCTATTTATCCGGTGTTCACCTCGATTCTCAAATTAAAAAAACAACTATACTCACCAGAGGTAGAATACTTATGGCGATGCATTAAATTTCGGTGATTCGGTAGCCTACCTGTCTTTTACAACTGTTCTTTACTCTTTCTTGCTCGGTGATTCGGTAGCCTACCGTCTTTTCAACGGTTCTTTACTCTTTCTTGCTGAGCCCTTGTGAGTTGTGACTCCATTTGCTTAACCTTTCTTACCTAACACAGCTTAAGGTTTAGATCTACCGAATCAATTGGCTAATAAACGAAAGAGCACGCACACATACATATACATGTGTAACTACCGAGTAAAGTTACTAAACCAAATTTGAGCCAAATCCTACTAGTTAAACCATTTAATAACCGAACACTCTATTTCATCTAAATGTTAGTCTTAGTTCACCATCTTGTCTACAACCTTCAATATTCGAGACGAATCGTGTTCTGTGGTGGAGTAGGATTAAGAAGTTTCATTTTGCTTCGATTAACTTATGTGTGTATGATCATTTAAACAACCAATCGATAATTTAGTAAAATTAAAACAGAAATTTTATTAGTCTCGGAAAATATTGAATAATGGGTCTGATTGGTAATGGCTGTAGTTTTAAAATTTTTGCTGTAGAAAAAAATCTGTAAACTTTTTGCTGTGGCTTTAGATTTTATTGCTGTAAAATTTTATGGAAAGCACTACAAAATTGATTTGGATATTTGGCTCTGCAGAGCACTTGTACAACTTAGGTTATTTCAAGAGTTGTGGTTTCAAAAAAAAATTTAAAGCTTGATTGCTCTGAATTTGGTGCTTTAGAAATAAATATGGATGTAGACAGCACTTACAACAACTACCAATCACCCCCAATAGTAGGGCTGGGACTTCAGATATTCGGTTCGGGTTCGGATAGGAACCGATCGGGTCCGGGTTTTTTGGATAAATGAATTCTATACCCAATGGGTACTTAGTAGATTTTGGTTCGGGTTTCGGATCGGGTACTACCGGTTTCGGGTTGGTTCAGGGTACCCGTTTCTTATGTGAATTATATAAATATTTGCAAAATAAAATAATTATATACCAGTTTTTTATTTATTTATTTTATTTTTTTAAAGAAAAGTAAATAGAAATCGTATATATATATTAGTAACATGTATTAAATACAACAAAGTTGAACTAGTCTAGTGGTATTACAGTTGTTGCTTTGCCTATCAACCCCGGGTTCGACACTCAGAAGATACAAATCTATGTTTTTTAAGCATAGAATTCGGATTAAACGGGTACCCGTTCGGTTTTGGGTAAAAACCGGAACCGAACCGATACCCATGGATAATTAACACTAATACCCATTGGATAAATTGTCTAGGACCGAAACCGAACCGAACTGGTTCATTTCGGGTCGGTTCCGGTTCGGGTATTCGGTTATGGATAAAAATCCCAGGCCTACCCAATAGTTCGTTAAATTTTTTTTTTTTTATTTCTCACCAAAGTTAGATTTTTTCTTTAGAAAATCCTTTCAAATATAAAGAAATGGAATATAATAGAATCTATATGTTAATAATTCAATTAAGATCTTGATCGGCATAATTGATGACAAAGCAATAGCAGTATGATATAGAAATATTATGCTAAAAAAAATAGTATGCTCTCATAGATGCAATTAATAAAGTGATTGATATAACAATAAATGATTCATATAAAATTAATATATAATTTATAATTGGCTTATTTTTGAATAATATAGATATATTATATTTATAATTTATATGTAAATTAATATATATGATGAATTATATTAATTATATATAATTAATTATACTTTAGATGTGAAATAATTTTATAGAAAAATAATTTCATATTTTATTTTTTAAAGAGGATTTTATTTTGAGAAATATTATAGGATAGCACTAATTTTTTTTGTCAAAAATATAGACTTTAAAGATCAAAATGACCAAAATGTTTAATTAAATAGGTAAATATACACTTATACCCATATGGTTAACTAATCCAAACCTTAAGATTTAGAGTAAAGGGGTGGGAATAGAGATTGAAGTTTAAAATTTTATAAAATAAAAAATAAATATTAAAAATTTGAAAATAAAAATTTGAAAAAAAATAAAAATAATTTAAAAAAAACAATTTCAAAAATTTATTTTTATAAAAAATTTCGAATTTGAAAACATATAATCTAAAACTATACAATTTTTATATATATATATATAGGGTATTAGAGTTTTTTTACTTACTAAATAAAACATTTTGGTCATTTTTCTCTTTAGTGTCTATTTTTATGACAAAAGCTTGAAAATAGTATATTTAGGAGAATTGCCCTTTTATTTTAAGATTTAGTTAAAGTTATTTTAAAAAAAACAAGATAGGTTTTTGGATATAAATATATTTTTATGATATTATTGGATAAAATAAATAAATTATATTAAACTGTTTTATAATTTTTTTTTATATTTTGTTCTACTAAGGTCTTGATTGGCAGAGGAGCTGATAAAACAGTAGCAGTATGCTATAGAAGCAATATGCTAAATAAGTTGTATGATTTTGCTAAACTGTTTAATAGAATGATTGGTAAATCAATATGAATATGATATTTAAAATGATTATAAAATTAGTATATAATATATAATATATTTATTTCTAATGAATACAAATCTAATATATATATATATATATATATTAATATATAAAATTAAAAAGATATGAAATTAATTTATTTGATTTAATAATTTCAAAATTAAGTTTATAACGAAAATTTATTATTTTAAAAATAAAATTTTAAAATTAAAATATCTATTTTAAAAAATAATATTGCACATTTAAAATATAATATAATTATAATATTTCATATTTAAAATATAATATAATTATATATGTTTTAAATGTAAAATACTATTTAAAAAAATATTTTTATTGTAAATTTATTTTAGAAATCAAAATTTTATTTTCTGGATATAAAAATAATTTTACGATATTATTAAAATATTAATTATATATTTTCTTTAATTTTATAAATTATAAATGCAAATGATCTTCTAAAAGCTTCATATGAGAGCATTGACCAGAGAGCATTTGGAGATTATTAACATTTACTAAATGCTTTTTAAATGCTTTTCTAACAAATCTTGATAGGATAATGTAAATCATAATGCTAATGCTTTACCCCCTGCTCGGAACTACGCTAGGCGCTAGTTGGGCGGTAACCCCGGGCCTAGCGAGTTACCGAAAAATCGGGGAGTACTCGTGAATTACGCGGGATGTAGTTTTAAATACAATTTAATATATTTAAAATATAATTAGCTAATTTTAAACATGATGACACATGTTCTTAGACATAATTATATAATTTTTTATATATAGTTTTAAACAGTCTTTTTTTGATTCGTGGAAAGATTTAGATTATGGTGTGTTTGGTATGAAAAAATCCCTAAATGAAGTAATTATGTGTTTGTTTTGGGCTTGATGGCTAATTGTAATTATTTGGTAATGAATAATTACACAAAAATCTGTCAATAATGAGTAAAAAATAATCAACCGTGTTTCAACTTTACACGAACGGAAAAAAAAACTTAGCGGTCTAGGTGAAAATTAAGCGGGAATTAGGCGGTCAACGCGAAAATTATGCAGTCATATGCGAGTCAACGCGGATCAGCGCTTAGCTACACCGATTTGGACATGTTCACCGCGATCAACCTCCGAACAACTCCTAGGCGGCCGCGTTTTTGAACAGGGGCTCTACCAATCAAGGCCTCTGAGTTTCACGTGATAGAGAGCAAATTTGCATTATTTAAATGCTTTAAGAAAATATTGATCGGATAATAAAGATGTTAATGCTTAGAGCATCTGTATCGCGCGTTTCTTATGTGGGGGGCCCACTATTGTTTGCCCAAGTCGTCAAATACCGTATGCCCAAGTCGCCAAATAAGAAACGTTTTCGGTGGGTTTTTTCAACTGTTCGCGGACTCCGCTGACACGTGGCGGTCTGCGATTATTTTTTTTTTAATTAGACAAAAACAAAAAAGAAAAAAAAATAATAAAAAACCTATTAAAGGTTTGTGCGATAACGATGCTCTTGGGCTCTGCCTATCAAACCCTAATATAAAATTTAGATAACAATAAATCTCTCTTATTAAATCCGCGTGTGTTAACATACGTGATGAATGAATTCTCAAAATTGTTATCCACAAATAAATAAATGCAAACGGTCGGTAGAAAAACGAAATGGTTAGAACAGTCACACAGAAAATATAAACGCGCTGGTTAAAACAAAAAAAATATATATATAAACGCGCATGCCAACATAAAAGCTGACAAACAAACGAGATTCGGCGTCTCAGCTTCGCCAAAGTTCACGGTGACGGTGGCTTATAGAGAAGAAGAAGAAAGTCAGAACATGGCCACGTAACACCCCCCTAAGACTAATCATCATCCCTCTCTCTCTCTCTCTCTCTTCCATTTTCTAATTCTGAATCCCCTTTTACCGGTGGCGATATGTCTGTCGCCGGAGCGATTAACCCCTTGCCCGCTGCACCCGTCCCTGCCGGACCAACCACCACGACCCGCCGCCGTGTGGATGTAGTCTCCGAACGGCCCTTGAATGAGTTGAATCCCGTCGATTTCTGCAGTACAGTCAATTTATCCACCGGAAACGAATCTGCGGAATTGGACGGCGGAGATACGAGCGGTCAAGACGCCACGTCTTCGGAAGGTTCCTCGTCTACTGGATCTCACTACCACCACGATCACTACCACCAATTCCACAACCACCCCGCGATTCACTACCTCTTCCTCCGTAAATTCCGATCTCCATTTTCCCAAGGCGGCGGCGGCGGCGGTGGATCGGGGACGGTGGTGGGGCAAGGGTTTAGATCTGGGAAAAACGTGGGGCGTCGGATCTTGGGTCTCCTCATGGCTCTCGTTGTCGCGTCCGTGTTCCTTAGTGTCTACCTCATAGGCGGTGTGCGCGTGGTTGACCACGCGCGGTTGAGCGAGTTTGTCGTCGTTAGATCGCTCCGTGACGATCTGTCAATGGCGCAACGCGAAGTTGGGGAAAACCAAGCTTCGTCCCAGCCAATGCGCGTCCTCGAAAAGCTTCCCGTGAGTGTTTGTTCATTCCTTCTCTCTTCTTCTTTACACGTTAGCATTTACGGATTCAATGTTCCTTTATCCGATGAACAAAGCCAATCGTCGTGATAATACACAAATCTACATCGGGATTCGAACATGTGACCTCTTAGATCCCCTAGTAACGTATTTCAAGAGTTTTAGCCGTTAGATTAACTTGTTATTGGTTGTTTTCTCTAAACACTGATCTAATCTTTTAATTAGGTCAGTGCTTAATCAAATTCAATCATGTTAGTGTGTTGTGTTGTGGCGCCTGCTGAATTTACCATTTTTCTGCTTGTTTCCCAAGAAAATCAAAACTGTTCAGCCCTTCAAGGGTTTATGATCGAAATTTTCGGCCGCGATTGCAACTTAGTTGAATAGTTTCAATGATATTGTGTTTGCACTTGGGGGGAGATGAAGGAGAAGTGGGTTAGGTAGAAAGTTGAATTCTTTGATGATTTTCATAAGTGAATGATTATTGTTTCGGTGGCGCTAGAATAATCTGAAAAAGAAATTCGTTTTATGAGCTCTACATTTTGATATTGGAGGGAGACTTTGACGGGCATTAATAGTCAATTGATTTGGGTGGCCTTGACGTGGATCATCACTTTCCTACGGTTTCAGTTGACCTTTAGGTTCGGCACAGTGTATGGCCTTTTCTTTTGTTGTGGCATAGTTTGAGATGTCTTAGATTTAAAACCTTTTTTTTTTTTATCTGAAAGTTCTAATACGATCCAGTTGATATGGGTTTATATTAACAGTTCATGCCATCGTTGAGTAGATGTACCCCTGAGTTAAAAACTTTTATCTCTGTAAGTATGTGCTTATGTAACTTGTTGAATTTTTCACTTGATAGACTTAAGGTACGAAAGATTTTGTGATCACTGTAATCTGAGGTCGTACAGATTGAGAATGAGCTTATTTTTATTCATTTCCTCTGTTTTTTTTGTAATGTGGAAGACAAAACACTTTCCTGCTGCATCAGTTTTAAGGATCTTATCATGCAGTTTCATGTTTGGCTGTTGCTTTTTACAGATTCCGGAAATTTGGCAGAAACCTGAAAGCGGGCAGTATCGTCAATGTGTGGCGCGTCCTAAGAACAAGACGAGTATGTTGCGTGCTTTTCTTAGTTCTTCTTCAGACGCATTTGCAGTATTTGAATTATCAAGATCTTGTTTATTTCCTGGAATGAGGATCTGATATATGTCTTTGTCCAGGACTGGGCCAAAAGACCAATGGATATCTTATAGTACACGCAAATGGAGGTTTGAATCAGATGAGAACTGGGGTGAGTTCTCACTTCCACAGTATTTTAGAAGGTTTTGATCTCATGATTCGCCACAGCGAGCTTCTTTTGATTTACTGTTCTTTGTTCGTTTTTACCAAAATGTAGATATGTGACATGGTTGCTGTTGCCAAGATTATGAATGCAACTCTTGTTCTTCCTCTTCTCGACCATGAATCTTTCTGGACTGACCCGAGGTCTTGTCCTTATATCTTGTGAATATTATTGATGATGTCATACGATATTACTAAAAATAAGTTGAATGCTGATAAAGATTCTTTGTATGCAGCACGTTCAAAGATATTTTCGACTGGAGAAACTTCATGAGTGTACTGAAACACGATGTTGACATTGTAGAGTATTTGCCTCCTGAGTATGCCGACATGAAGCCTCTTCTCAAGGCCCCTGTTTCTTGGTCAAAGGCTAGTTACTACAGAAGCGAAATGCTGCCACTTCTAAAACGTTACAAGGTGTTAAAGTTCATGCTTACCGACTCACGGCTTGCTAACAATGGCTTGCCACCATCGATCCAAAGACTGAGATGTCGTGCTAATTACAAGGCACTGGCGTACACGAAGGAGATCGAGGACCTGGGAAATGTATTGGTTAACCGTTTAAGAAATAACAGTGAGCCGTATATCGCTCTGCATTTGAGGTAAATCCAGCATTTTTTTCTTTTTTTTAATCAGCAAGGGATATTATCTGGATCTTGGTTTTGAGTCAAATGTTTTAAATTTGCAGATACGAGAAGGACATGCTTGCCTTTACAGGTTGCAGCCACAATCTTACATCTGAGGAAGCCGAAGACCTGAGAATCATGAGGTACAATGTCAAACACTGGAAGGAGAAAGAGATCGATAGCATAGAGAGACGGATTGAAGGCGGATGTCCTATGTCTCCGCGAGAAGCAGCCATATTTCTAAAGGCAATGGGATATCCATCCTCCACAACTGTATATATAGTTGCTGGTGAAATCTATGGAAGCAAGAGTATGGATGCTTTCCGCGCGGAGTACCCAAATGTCTTCTCTCATTCAACTCTTGCAACTGAAGAAGAGTTGGAGCCTTTCAGTCCATACCAGAACCGGCTTGCTGCGTTGGACTACATTGTGGCCCTTGAAAGCGATGTTTTTGTGTATACGTATGATGGAAACATGGCTAAGGCGGTACAAGGGCACAGAAGGTTTGAAGGGTTTAGGAAATCTATAAATCCAGACAGGTATATGTTAACATGAAATATAACTTTTCGTAGTTCATTCACTGCTTGTTTGCTGATTTGTTCTGTGTTTATTTCAGGTTGAATTTTGTTAGACTGATAGATCATTTTGATGATGGTTTCATATCTTGGGAAGAGTTTGCTTCAGAGGTTAAGCGACTAAACAGAGACAGGACTGGAACGCCATATGCGAGACTGCCTGCTGCACTTCCCAGGCTAGAGGAGAATTTCTATGCGAACCCACAACCTGATTGCATCTGTAACAAGTCTTATTCTCGCAGCTCTGGGAAAAAATCAAGTCTTAGAACGGAGACAAAGACATGGAAGAAGAGTGCCTTAAGATAGTGTTGATGCAGTAATCAGAAACAGTCGAGATTCCCACGTCAAACACTGCAGGATCAGGACAGAGAACAACTTTCATCGAGTTTATAGCGTTTTTGTACAACATAGGAAAAGAGGTAACCCCAGTTCTGCTCAGACGGCTTGTAGAATCGATTGTCCTTACAGAAAGAGCATCAAGACTTGGATCGGCTATAGAGAATTTTTGTCTCTTAACCAAACATAAGTTTCATTAGGTTATCATGTTCTCACCACCCTCTCACATTGTTGTTATCAGTGAACACACAAAAAATGATTGTACATTGGATTACAGTTTTGAAATCAGTATAAATCTCACATTGTTCAAAAACATTTAGTAGAAGAAGCTCAGTTCTTGATCTTTCTAATTACCACATTGATGGAACATAAACCTGCTCTTTCAAATTCTGTGTCGCGCTTTCAGTTGGGAAGCCTCTAACCGCACCAATTGTCCACTGCGATATGATCCCAGCAGCAACTGCGAACCGGAGCTGTCGCTCCAACACATCCTGGTCCTCAAACATCTCAGGACAAGTTGTCAGCTTCCTCATAATGCCTGCAACAACAGCATCACCGGAACCCGTTCTGTCGCAAGTGAAAGGAGTTATGAGCACATCTTCCGTCCCAACCACAACACCATCAAACTTGGGAGTATAGTAATGTAGCCGAAGTGTTCCATCAGTCACAACCAACAGCTTCAGATTATCGTGCCACAACGGCTTGATTTCCTCAGGTGTGTAATGGTAATAGTCTCTCCGGTTCTTAGTCTGCTCGAAATCCTCAGCGAAGTATTGCGGTGTGTAGTTTCTTCTCCTCTCGTAGTACTCTTCATCGAGTAGAAACTCAAGCTCTTGCTGCGAAACTTCGATGATGTTGGCTTCGTCCCATGCTTTCTTGATCAGCTTCCGAGTCTCGTTCCGTGATCTCCATAGCGGTAACGGAAGATTCAAGTCAAAGAAAATAAGCCCTCCGAACTTCTTGGACCACTGTATTGCCTTGAATAGAGTTGATTGCATTGTGGGTGACGTCAACACTTCTGAATTGAAATGAAAAATCCTCGCCTGCATATTGAAGTAAACAAAACAGCTTAAACGCCAAGACAAAAGGTACTCTCTGTTTCATGATCCGAAACATATTCATCAAAATGAAACCACTCATTAGCAATATGATTCATCCTCAAGTCAGAAACTTGCAATAAGAACTGTGTTCATCCTAAACCCTAAAGTGAAAGACTTTACCTCTTTGAGCACGGCTAAGTTCAATTCCGAAGCAAGAAGCGAGTCCTCAGGCGGCTCCTTCACCGTCTCCGCCTTCATCTTCCCGTCCTCGAACTTAATCTTGACGCGAGTACAAGCAGTACTCGAACCCTCATCGAACTTCACAGCCCTCGTCTGAACTCTCTCCTTGTTCATCATCAAAACAAGCTCTTCCCCGTAATCATCTCCACCAACTTTCCCCATGAACGCAGCTCTACCACCTAACCGAACATGCGAGATCGCCACGTTAGACGGCGGGCCTCCCGGAGCCCGCCCGAACTCGGGCGGATCCCACTGCAGCATTTTCCACTGGGAGTAAATGTCGGGGTGCATCGGGTTATCGTGGACTCGAACCACCGGAACGAACTCCTTCTGCACGGCTCCGAAGCAGCAGACGAGAGGCGGGTCGTCGTACGGAAAGTCCATCCCGTCGTCGTAATCCACTAAATCCGGATCCGAATCGGGATTCGTCTCTTCGGTAACCGTCGAGGTTTGCTTCTTCTTATTCTTCCCTTTGCGACTGGGTTTAGCGGTTTCAGCCGCTGCGGCTCCGTTTGTGATAATCGAAGCTTTCGTAGATTGGAATTGCCTCCGGCTGTGAGGTACTATCTCCCTGCGATGTATGGTAGAATCAAAATGGTGAAGGTGAGGAAAGAGATGAAGTGAAGCCATGAGGGGTCTTCGTTTTTACTTCGATGTGCCCAGGGGTTTATCCAAATCTTCTTCCTCTTTGAAAATGAAAATAAAAAAAATCATATCGGGTCCTGACCCGGATTCTTATCAAACCGGGTCAACCCGTGAAAAAACCCGAACCGTGTTGTTTTCTACTCGTTGCTTTATATAAGAAGAGGACGAAGTCACGAAGATTATTACTTCCCTCGGTTCCGGCGGTTAAATCTCACAGACGATTCGATTATCTCCGTCACACGCCGTCTTCACCGTCGAATTCTTCCCGCCGGTAAGTGTGGCTTTCGAGATTTCACTGCTTTTGCTAGATTTGGCGTTTTTCATGTTGTTATGTGTGAACCGTTCGATTCAGTTTGGGTGATTCTGTAACCAACGTTGGATCCTCGATTACAGTATCTATCTCACGTTTAGATCAGTCGTATACGGATGGAAGTTCCTATTGAGCCTGAAGAAATGTTTGCGGTTTCATGATGTTGTGATTTGATGAAGAGTTTCTTGAACTAACTTGATGTTAATCTACTATTTGAAAGCTGCGTTTTGATCCTGATGATTGTCACCATTCATATCTCTGTTGCTTATCTTATTTTATGTACTGAGACTGAGAGTGATTGGCTATATATCTCATGCTTAGCTTCAAGTATCTTTGCAATGTTATCTCGATGAGTCCTGAAATAAAGTATGAATTCGAGATACTACTCCTCGGTAGCTACCATTGCAAGGCAGGAACGATCCTTTCTAGGCACCAAATAGCTAGAAAACTAAGTAATTCCTGTGCTAATTATACCTTTATAGAATTGCTTAGAATCGAGATTTGTATTGCTATCGTCATGGTTTAAACTGTGTGCCATGAATCAGAATCTTTTGTGCCATTATCTTTTCGCTGATTCTGGTTGTTTACAACTCTATGCAACACAGGGAACGAATGGCTTTCTGGACATTGATAAAAGGTCTGCTCCTCTTTGCAAATGCGTTTGCAATCCTCAACGAAGATCGTTTCCTCGCTCCAAGAGGATGGACACTCGAAAAACTCCACCAAACCGGTAGAAGAAACTCTCCCAAAGGCCAAATCATCGGTCTAATTTACGCCTGCCAGTACATGAGATTGCCCCTCTTGCTCATCAACCTAGTAGTCATCGCCATGAAGATTATCGCCGGTTAAAGATTTTGTGTATAAACTGCATTACATATCTAATGTAGGAAGGTTCTCTTCTACCTAGTCAAAAGTATCCCTTGTAGTCAAGTTGGGTGTGGATCATTTTACATGCTGAAACAAACTAATCATGCCAAAGAGAAACAATGTTGCAAAGTTCACACATGAAAGGAAAACAAGTGGGCTACATTACATTAGCCAATGAAGAATCTACTTGATTACATAAAAGATCGCGTATCCTAAACACACACACATAGATATCACAACACTTGACTTCACTTGTTTTCATTTTGTGCTATCAGTTTTACTCATAACAGCTTCCATTTTCTCCATCTTCTCGTACTCGAACTCCTTCGTCTTGATCCCACATTCCTCCTGCATCACCATCGCAAGATTGTTCCTTTTGAAAGCTGCCCATATATGCATCAAGGCGAAGAACACAAGCCCTGTAGATCCAAAAGTCATTACAAAGCAAGTCACAATCTCCCACGCCCGCGCTCTTCTCCTCTTCCTCGCCTCCTCTTCCTCTATGAGCTTCTCCACCATAATCGCCGCATAAGAGTGCTCACCCTTGGGGACGCTTCTCGCTTCTAAACTCCAAGAATGGAGATTAACGTTCCCAACACACGACTTCACACCAACCATGAACTCACCCTTACCTTTCAACATTCCCGACAAGTCAATCCTACTGAACATCAAAGGATCAACATGTTCGAAGCTTTCTGATTTGCTTAACCGGACTTCTAGAAACTGTCCACCTGCTATGTAGTTAACCCAAGCGTACAACAACAACACCTTCTCCTTATTCTCCTCTTCCAAGTTAGCTATCGTGAAACTGCGAATCTCCTCAGGAACCGTAGTACCATCTACATTCACAGTCACATTCGAATCTCTATCTAAAGTATCGAACTTTACTTCGAATAGAGACAGTTCAAACGTTCCGTTAACCGGAAACACGACGAACCCGAGTCTCCCACCGTGATCAGGAGAAACGGAGAAAGCGATGAAAGTAGAGAATCCGGCGGGATACTCGGACTTAGTCTCGACGAACTTGATGGGTTTCTTGTAGACAACTCGCCCACTATTATGACTCACTGAGTCATTCAGCTGGATCGAGATCGAGGACCCGCCGTCGAGGAGCTTTGCTTCGCCGAACAGAGCAATGTCGTCGGAGTCAAAGCTGGTGAAGGTGAAGAAGGATGGTTTAGCTTCAGATGTTGTGGAGAAGAGTGAGAGTAAAGGCAGGAGTAGAAGGAGTGACCTTTGGAGAGTGAAGGTCGCCATTAATGGAGCAAGGCTTAGAGATTGGATTGTGGTTAATTGAGTTTGATTGATTTTTTCTAGGGTTTGAAATGGGAGATGAGATCTACTGTTAGAGGGAGAGTAAAGTGTGTGGTGCGGGCAGAGAGAGAGAACAGAGAAGCACTTGGACAAAGTGAAAGCGTTAAAGGTAGCGACTTTTGTCTCCTTCACTATGGTAAACCCCATAAATGCTTCATCTTTGTTCTTTTTTTTTATGCTTTCATCTTTCTCATTAAACATCAATCAATTACTTTGAAAATGCATTATCATCATCATTTGTAAATATTAATCAAAGTTGTAAATGATGGCAGGATGGAGCTTTGATCATCATCATTTGTATCACCCATAGTGGGTTTTCAGCTAATGAAACATGGGCCGATAAAAAGTTAAACTCTGAAATGCATTTTTATAAATAAAGCTTAGCTATGTGTTTGGCAAATTTATTTTTGTTTCTTATACAGTATTTTAAATATTTTAATATAAATAACTCTTTGAAATATATTAAAATAGAAATCTTCTTTGATGTCAAAATAAAATAAAATCTATATTAATAAAAGAGACCTTTTGAGGCTTCGTAGAGCCTCCACATCAGCGGAAAAAAATTCTCCCGAAATATGACACGTGGCATTATTATTTAAAAAATAGAAAA
Source organism: Brassica oleracea var. oleracea (assembly GCF_000695525.1). Lineage (NCBI taxonomy): Eukaryota > Viridiplantae > Streptophyta > Magnoliopsida > Brassicales > Brassicaceae > Brassica > Brassica oleracea. The sequence continues at coordinate 28,974,508 of NC_027755.1, read as the reverse complement.
TAAATAATAAGTAAATTTGCAATATAAGAAAAAATATATAATAAGTAAATAAACAATCTAAGAAATAGAAACATTGCATTAAATAAGTAAATATACAATATAAAGAAAAATAAATAATAAGTAAATATA
>NC_027755.1:28971858-28972604 GCF_000695525.1 Brassica oleracea var. oleracea | reverse complement strand
TTGAAAAATTAAAAATAAATATTAAAATTTTCAAAATAAAATGGGTTATTTTGGTCATTTCCTTATTAATGACTATTTTGTGACAAAAACTTAAAAACAACTTTATGAAAGAATTGCCCTACAAATTAAGAAAATTTAAATAATAAGTAAATATATAATATAAAAAATGAAAAACTATATGAAACATCTATAAGAAAAATGTATAGTTTTCTGTTTTTTTCTAAAGAAATTACAATTCACACAAACATACAATTTACAATTTTGTTGTTGTTCAGAATACAACGTCCAAATGAATAAATATATAGTTATCATTTAAAAATCAAAATAGCCCCGCGCGTAGCGCGGATTAACTCCTAGTCCTTACTACTAAAAGGGACCATTTGAGGCTCCATAGAGCGTCCACATCAGCAAAACAAAATTCTCCCGAAAGATGACACGTGGCATTATTATTTAAAAAATAGAAAATAAATAATAAGTAAATTTGCAATATAAGGAAAAATAAATAATAAGTAAATAAACAATATAAGAAATAGAAACATTGCATTAAACAATAATAAGTAAATATACAATAAAAGGAAAGTAAATAATAAGTAAATATATTTTTATAAGTTTTTAGTGTAATATTTTTATAATGTAAATTTACTTTTATTTATTTAACTTTACATTTTTCAGATATATGTTTAATTTAGTTTTTCCATTTTTTATATTGTGTATTTACTTAATGTTTATCTTTTCTTATTTTTTAT
>NC_027755.1:28968902-28971814 GCF_000695525.1 Brassica oleracea var. oleracea | reverse complement strand
TATATTTACTTATTATTTATTTTTCTTATCTTTTATATTTATTTTTCTTATTATTTATTTTTCTTATCTCTCACATCAGCAAAAAAAACTTCTCCCGAAAGATGACAGGTGACATAAAATATAGTTTTACATTTTAATATTACTAATTTTCGAAAATTATAAATAATATGTAAACATACATCATAAAAAATGGAAAAACTACATTAAAAATATGTAAAATTACCATTTTTCACTTAAAAAAAAGACGGCTTATCTCCATAATGTAACATTACCGTTTTATTAAAAAAAACAAAAAACATTATATATATTTTCGAAAATAATAAATATATGTAAACATACAACATAAAAAAAATGGAAATACTACATTAAACATATGTAAGATTACCATTTTACATTTTTATTTTTTAAAAATAAAATATAAACATACAACATAAAAAATGGAAAAACTATATTAAACATATGTAAGATAACCATTTTTCACTAAAAAAAAGACGGCTTATCTCCATAATGTAACGTTATTATTTTGTAAAAAAAACCATTATATATAATTTCGAAAATAATAAATAATATGTAAACATACAACATAAAAAATGGAAACACTACATTAAACATATGTAAGATTACCATTTTACATTTAAAAATAACAATAATATGTAAACATACAACATAAAAAAGACCTTTTGAGGCTTCATAGAGCGTCCACATCAGCAAAAAAAACTTCTCCCGAAAGATGACACGTGGCATAAAATATAGTTTTACATTTTAATATTACTAATTTTCGAAAATTATAAATAATATGTAAACATACAGCATAAAAAATGGAAAAACTACATTAAACATATGTAAAATTACCAATTTTTACTTAAAAAAAATGGCTTATCTCCATAATGTAACATTACCGTTTTATAAAAAAAAACAAAAAATATTATATATAATTTCGAAAATAATAAATATATGTAAACCTACAACATAAAAAATGGAAATACTTCTTTAAACATACGTAAGATTACCATTTTACATTTTTATTTTTAAAAAATAATATGTAACATACAACATAAAAAATAGAAAAACTACATTAAACATATGAAAGATTACCATTTTTCACTAAAAAAATACTGTTTATCTCCATAATGTAACATTACTATTTTGTAAAAAAAAAACATTATATATAATTTCAAAAATAATAAAAAATAAGTAAACATACAACATAAAAAATGGAAATACTACGTTAAACATATGTAAGATTACCATTTTACATTTAAAAATAACAATAGTTTGTAAACATACAACATAAAAAAAATGGAAAAACTACATTAAACATATTTAAGATTACCATTTTCACTAAAAAAAATGGTTTATCTCCGTAATGTAACATTACCATTTTATAAAAAAAGAAAAAAAAAACATAAATATAACTATTTGACTATTTGTCTAAGTTCTTCTATTAAACATTGCTTTTTTACATTAAAAATAGAAAAAATATTAAGATTTAAACATCTATCTTAAAATATAAAATATAGATATTAACTAAATATAAAGTATAAGAAAGAGAAATACTCAATATATAGAAAAATAAATAATAAGTAAATATTATAAATATATAAATATATGAATTATATATACAATAATAAGTATATGCACAATTTTTAAAATTTGGAAAGAGTACATTAAATACTAAACATCTATCTTAAAATGTAAAATATAGATATTAAGTAAATAGAAAGTATAAGAAAAAGAAATAGACAACTTAAAAACAATGGAAAAAGTTTATTAATATTTTAACATCTATCTTAAAATGTAAAATATAGATATTACGCTAATAGAAAGTATAAGAAAAAGAAATAGACAACTTAAAAACAATGGAAAAAGTTTATTAATATTTTAACATCTATCTTAAAATGTAAATCTATCTTAAAATATAAAATTATTAGTAAATAGAAAGTATAAGAAATAAAGATTTAAAATATAAAGAAAAATAAATAATAAGTATATATATAATATAAGTAAATACGCAATTTAAAAATGGAAAATTGCATTAAGATTTAAAAATATATCTTAAAATTTAAAATATAGTTATTACGTAAATACAAAGTATAACAAATGAAAATATACAATTTAAAGAAAATAGAAATCTATACTAATAAAAGAGACCTTTTGAGGCTCCATGGAGCGTCCACCTCAGCGAAAAAAATTCTCCCAAAATATGACTTGTGGCATTGTTATTTAAAAAATAGAAAATAAATAATAAGTAAATTTGCAATATAAGGAAAAATATATAATAAGTAAATAAACAATATAAGAAATAGAAACATTGCATTGAACAATAATAAGTAAATATACAATATAAGGAAAAAATAAATAATAAGTAAATATACAATATAAGGAAAAAATAAATAATAAGTAAATATACAATATAAGGAAAAAATAAATAATAAGTAAATATACAATATAAGGAAAAAATAAATAATAAGTAAATATACAATATAAGGAAAAAATAAATAATAAGTAAATATACAATATAAGGAAAAAATAAATAATAAGTAAATATACAATATAAGGAAAAAATAAATAATAAGTAAATATACAATATAAGGAAAAAATAAATAATAAGTAAATATACAATATAAGGAAAAAATAAATAATAAGTAAATATACAATATAAGGAAAAAATAAATAATAAGTAAATATACAATATAAGGAAAAAATAAATAATAAGTAAATATACAATATAAGGAAAAAATAAATAATAAGTAAATATACAATATAATAAATAGAAATATTACATTAAACATCTATCATAATATTATCATTTGATATAAAAACAAAAAAAAATTAGAATAAGTAAATATACAATTGAGAAATGAAAAACTAAATTAAACATCTATAAAATAATAACTAAATACAAAATATAA
>NC_027755.1:28966674-28968508 GCF_000695525.1 Brassica oleracea var. oleracea | reverse complement strand
TGGAGCTAGCTGGTAGTTGAGTATACTAACCATTAGCTGAGGTGATTCGACCATACAAGTATTATATTGGTTGTAGACCAATGGTTAAGTAGAGAATATCCGCTGCGTATGAGTTGAAATGATCTAAGCTAGGAATGACTAAGGTAGTCTTAAGCTAAGGTCTAAGTTAGCCTCGCCTTATGGGCGACATTATAATAAAGCGCGAAATTTTGAGAGGTTCGGTCAGGGTATGGACCGAGCGACGTGAGGTATCGACCGCGGCTTAGGCAGCCGGGTCTGGGCCTTACAAGAGCCCTGGACAGAACGGATTTGCCCAACCACATCTATGAATTTAAATATCAGTTATGATATCAAAACATAATATAAACCCAGATGTAATATGATAATATATCTAAGAATTCTAGGTTTGTGTTCACAATCACTTGGAGATTGTCGAACAATCTAATCTTCACTGAAGATTGATCTCAGGAGCACCCGTGATGACTTCATCAATAATGGTTAGTGAGATGAAACGAATGAGGAATGAATGATCAGTTATCTTGTACATGCTTGAGCACCTAGAAACCTCAAAACGATCGACTTTCACAATGGAACCAGCTTTCAAAGATGGCATGTAGTGATTAGCACGTCCGACGGGAGTAAACCCATGAATCACGGAATTTGCAAATAATATTATTCAACAAAGAATCAGGAAATAAATTAAAACAATTATGTTAAATAAGTGTTATAGATCGAAGATTAACTTACCTTTTCATCAAAGAAGAGAACCGTGATTCCCACAAACTCCATGTCTTTCTTGAAATTCAGGGAATCCCAGAAGCGATGAAGCCAGAGGTTATGCTCTGACTACTACGACAAAGATGGAGAGATTCGAAGGTTGACTAATGGACGCCGGGACGCCGGTTTGAGGAATTGGAGAGGCAGAGAGAAACATTTTCTAGAAGTTGGTTAAATCTAAGAGGAATCAATGAGTTTTGTGGAGATGCAGATTGAGTTCATCAAAGATGAGAATAATATATATAGGGTTTATATAGGGGCGACAAATCAGGAACATTTATGATCAAGCAATTTAAGATGTGGACATGAAGAGTTCACCGGTGAAAAAATAGATTACGAACAGACACATAGCGCAACTCTGTAACTCATACTTGTTTGAGACAGTGATGAAAAGAACCCAAACTCATGTTAAACGACAACAATTTACAATATGAAAAAACTATAATTGTTGTAAACTTGAGATTTTTTCATATAACGTGATGAATCTCATTTAAAAATGAAACCCATAACGACTTGTTGACCCGACCCTCAGAGGAAGCCGAAGAGGCAAGAGCTTCCGACCTTCATAAATATATATTAGGTTCGACCATCAATGTACAAAGTATCATTTAGCTTAGTGGTATAAATGTTATTGTTTATATCTCAATAACCCGGGTTCGAGCCATGGACTTGACATTTTTTCACACTTTTTAAAAGTGAGATCCACAAAACGCTGACGTGGCGCGCTGAGGAGTGAGTAAAAACTCATCTATTATAATATAGACTAGGGATTAACCCGGGCTACGCCCGAGATTTTTATTTTTTTCTAATTTAAGTTGTTAAATTATTTATATTTAGGTTATGATATATATTTATATAAATGTTAAGATACATGTCATAATTAAAATTTATTTTTAAACACGTTAAATTAGCATATTTTTTACTATTTAAATATTTTTTTGTAATTTTGTTGGCTATTTAGTTATCATATTTAGCAAAACTATCTGTTGAGTGTTGGAATAAATGTTTTAGATATTTAATTAAACTGCAGAGTATTTTCGGATCGACCACATGCTCA
>NC_027755.1:28945913-28965455 GCF_000695525.1 Brassica oleracea var. oleracea | reverse complement strand
ATTTTGCTCCAGTGCTTTGAAGTTTTCCTTGATAGTGTGAGGTAGATGTTGATGGAATAATGAATTTTATAGGGACTTTCTTGATATAAAACTATACATTTTTTTTGTTTAATGTGGTATTTCCATTTTTATATAATTTACTACCATTTTAAGATAAATGTACATTTTAAGATAGATGTTTAAATCTTAATGTACTTTTTCCATTTTTTAAAATGTTTATTTCCATTTCTTATATTTTTTATTTACGTAATATCTATATTTTTTATTTTAAAATATCATCCATTTTTTTAAATTGAGTATTTACGTATATTATATATTTTACATTTTAAGATAGATGTTTAATGCTTAATGAACTTTTTCCATTTTATTAAAAAAATTGTGTATTTACTTATTATTATATATATATACTTTATATATTATATATTTACATTATTTACTTATTATTTATCTTCCTGTATATGTATTTCCATTTCTTGTACTTTTAATTTATTTAATATCTCTATTTTACATTTTAAGATAGATGTTTAATGCTTAATGAACTTTTTCCATTTTATTAAAAAAATTGTGTATTTACTTATTATTATATATATATACTTTATATATTATATATTTACATTATTTACTTATTATTTATCTTCCTGTATATGTATTTCCATTTCTTGTACTTTTAATTTATTTAATATCTCTATTTTACATTTTAAGATAGATGTTTAAATCTTAACGTACATTTTTCATTTTCTTTAAATTGTATATTTCCTTTTGTTATACTTTCTATTTACGTAATATCTATATTTTAAATTTTAAGATATATTTTTAAATCTTAATGTAATTTTCCATTTTAAATTGCGTATTTACTTATATCATATATTTACTTATTATTTATTTTTCTTTATATTGTGTATTTCTATTTCTTATACTTTCTATTTACTAATAATTTTATATTTTAAGATAGATTTACATTTTAAGATAGATGTTTAAATACTAATGTACCTTTTCAATTGTTTTAAAAATTGTGTATTTCCTTTTTTTATACTTTTTATTTGCGTAATATCTATATTTTACATTTTAAGATAGATGTTTAAATATTAATATATTTTTTCCATTGTTTTTAAGTTGTGTATTTCTTTTTCTTATACTTTCTATTTACTTAATATCTATATTTTCCATTTTAAGATAGATATTTAATATTTAATGTACTCTTTCCGTATTTTAAAAATTGTGCATTTACTTATTATTGTATATATAATTCATATATTTATATATTTATAATATTTACTTATTATTTATTTTTCTATATATTGAGTATTTCTCTTTCTTATACTTTATATTTGGTTAATCTCTATATTTTATATTTTAAGATAGATGTTTAAATTTATAAAATGGTAATGTTACATTATGGAGATAAACCGTCTTTTTTTTAAGTGGAGATAAACCGTCTTTTTTTAAGTGAAAAATGGTAATTTTACATATGTTTAATGTAGTTTTTCCATTTTTTATGTTGTAGAGATTTTTCAAATATAGTTTACAGAACATTATAGGTAATTAATTTAATTTATTAAATTCGTTTATTACTTAAAACTAAGTTTTTTTAAGAACATACTGAGTTATAAATATCAATGATGGATTGGTGAGTATAACATGAAGACAAAAATATAAATATTTCATTTTCAAGATAAGAAATTCAGCTTTTATTCAGTTACTCAATATATAATATCTTAAATTATTTTTTTAAAAATATACATAATTTATATATATAGATTAATCTTCCAAACTTAAACTATTATATTATATATGAATAATGTTTATAAATAAAAATAATTTCTGATTTAAAAAAAATAAAAACAACAAACGGTTATTTCAAATAATGGATGTAATTTACATTATACTATCATTTAACAAGTATTAGATACGTTTTGATATATCATTATTTTCTATTTCTAGGAAAAAAAATCGTTAAACATCAATATCATCTAGGTTAAGTATACTAACAGCACAAATTCAAACATCACAAAAAATATTTACATACACATTATAATACAATAATTTAATAAAAAATTACAATTCAAAAAAACAATATTCAATAGAATAGTTATATATATTTTTGCTAAAATTGTACTTACCTGGCCAAGGTCGATCCGAAAATACTTTGCAGTTTAATTAAATATCTAAAAGATTTATTTCAACACTCAACAGGTAGTTTTGCTAAATATGATAACTAGATAGCCAATAAAATTACAAAAAATATTTAAATAGTAAAAAATATGTTAATTTAACGTGTTTAAAAATAAATTTTAATTATGACATGTATCTTAAGATTTATATAAATATATATCATAACCTAAATATAAATAATTTAACAACTTAAATTAGAAAAAAATAAAAATCCCGGGCGTAGCCCGGGTTAATCCCTAGTAAAATAGAAAGCTATTTTAGACTTCACAACTGCCTCCCATTGTAATTCTATTATTTAGAGTATCATTTTTTTAGATCCCTTTGAATTCCGCATGCTCCACATTAAGTGATACAAGGTGTATTAGAAATTTTGCAATTGTGCACTCAGATGATGTGAACAAAGGGTTTCACCTTCAGAAAAACTTTGCTTACTGCTATTGTGGTTGTTAACAATACAACAAGTTTGATTTTTCGGTTAAGTTATCTGGCTGATGCATCCCGCTAACTAATTAAGCTTCCTTTTTTTCTTAGGTTGCACATAGTACAACACACCAAATGTTATGTCAGTGTCACTGTTGGGTAACAAAAGAGTAGATTTTCGAACTTTTCCACATCTTTGTCCAGTCATCAGCCTTTTATGTATCATTTAAAAACCATATTTTTAATTTTATATTGGGTTCAAAACCATATTTCGAAAAACGTGACGTATAAAACTAGGTCGCTGGATAGAAATCAAATTATTGCTAGACACTTGGGCTTACAGTGATACAATGTCCCGACGAACTCGGTAATAGTTAGGCTACTTACTGTTTTCTGTCAATTTTTCTTTTGAAATGTGAGGAACCAAAAAAGGTTGGACTATATATTTAGAAGTTTAGATGTAAGATTTAGTCTTTGTTTTTTTCTCTTGTATTTCTATGTTGTTTTGCTGTAAAAAATATTACAACTTTTAAATCACTTTAACTGTTGTTTTGAAAAAGAAAAAAAAAACATGAACAAAAAAAGTTGTAGAAGATGTAGCTAGGCTTTAACTTAAAAAATAAAACTACATCATTTGGTTAAGGTTAGTCATTTAAAATAAATAAAGCTAAAGTATAAAGTTGAACATCACATATATTTCAAAATGTCTTGAAATTAATCTTATATTGTTGAGTGTTTTTATCAACAAATGTGATTAAACGAAATTTTTTTAAATTTTAATTATGTACAAAACTTACTTACCGCAAGTAATATTTAATGGGAAGTCATCTAGTTATTAACTCTTCAAAATCTTTATGTAATAAGAAAACCTTAACTAATAAAAAATAGCAACACTAATAATATTGCATTAAGAAAAAAAAAGCAAAAGAGGCAAAAGAGTTGAGTCGGATAGACGAGAGGACTCAGGCGCCTGGGAGAACACTGAACTTCATGTTATAGGTACGGCAATAATAGCCGTTATTCTCTCCGCATGCAAAAGAGTAAGGCTGTGACATTGCTAGCGTAAATTTGAAGCTCTCTTTAGATCCGTTCTCCTCCGATGAAGCAATCTTATTTCTACTTTCGAAGTTGCAGGTCCTGTAACTCCACAGATTTGTTTGCAAGTACACGTCATGTCTTTGGTTTGTCATATTGTTGTACTCGAAAACTGCAAATAATCAACAAGAATTTTAGCCAAAAAAACTATTTATAAAATCATCTAAAGACACAAGAAAATAGACAATATATACTTACCAAGAACATCGCCGACATGGAAAGTAGTCTTGGAAGCCCATTCTTCAAGATCCCCCCCGTAGTTCCATCCACGTGATCCTCCCACTACGACCTCTCTTGGTGTTGCAAAGACCGGGTTGCTTGAATCGTTATCGTCTGAGCCTGACCTCGAATCGTTATGTTTTGATGAGCCTGGCTTCGTTTCATTATGGTTATGGTGCGATGAGCCTGGCATTGTAACGTTATGGTTGTGGTTCGATGAGCCTGGCTTCGTAACGTTATGATTTGATGAGCCTTCAGGCTTCGTAACGTTATGGTTCGATGAGCCTGGCTTCGTATGGTTTGAGTCTGACCTCCATCTCCAGCCTGACCGTGTGTTCCACTTCCAACTCCAGTGCGAACCATCAGGGTTTGTACCCGAACCTGAGGCTGATCCGTCTGAGCCGTGGGATTCCCAACCCGAGCCTGAGCCTGAACCGGAGCTCCAACTCCAGCTCCATGCCTCTGAGCCTGTTGAGAAGACGCATGCAAAGGCCACAAGGATTACCAGTAACTTCGTTTGTGAAAAAGACAGCGACATCTTTTCTCTTCTTCGTACGTGCTTTTGATTTTGAGCAATTTGTTATTTTGTAATTGGGATGCTTTCTTCGAGGGTTATAAGTGTACGTATTTATAAGAATACCGAGGGTCGGCATCATTAAACCAATTCCTAATATATATTGGAGAAAACAAAATCCTTTTCCAACAAGGATCTCATCATGTTTCTTCAAACTTTTTTTTTTCTTGTTTTTTTCTTTCGTGATATGCCATAATGATACGTATATTTTAAGTAATTAAATTTCATAATTTATATATTGTTAAGCGATCGAGATTTTAGATATAATTATTAAATTTCATATATTAAGTTGTAACACAATTATATTGGTCAAAGACTAACTCCAAATTAATATACAATACTCGAAATGCTCGACGTGATTGGAAATATTTATAGTATGCATTTGGTGAAGTAACACATACATCTAAGTATAAGTCAAGGATCAGTTCCCCTCAAACGTGGAATGCACATGCAATGTTAAATTCGTTAAGATTTTATCTGGAAACAATAATTTGTTTTGTTTGAATTATGATCAACGTAACTATTAGGCGATATTTCTCTCTGCCATTAAAATACTTTTTTCGTTTTTTTCAGATCTGAGGTCCTTTTCAGTCCGGCTTTCCACACCGGTGCTGTGAGAGGGTCTCATCCTCCTTGTCTTTTCAAGTTTAAGTTGATTTTTTGTGTTTGGTTTTTGTTTTTTTGTTGTCGTTTTGGTGTGACTTTCCGGTGGACGATTATGCCTTGTATCAAGTGATGTTGGGATTCAACATTAGTAATTGCGCCCTCTGTTTTAGAGGTGTTGATTTCTTGTGACTATGGTGGTGAGAGGCTTTGTTATTTTGTGTGGTTGTATGATTTCTTGCTTGGTGTATGGCATCTCGTCTCCTCCGCTAAAGAAAATGAGTTCTTGGAATAAAGACTCAAATCTCAGGATTTAGAAGAGAAGCTTGCATCGGTCTCCACCAACGTCCATCTTTTCAGATCGCTTATTGTACTTTGCGTTTCAAATTTGTTCAATGGTAGCTTAACAAAAAGCTAACTTGGAACAAAATTGATAAAGGCAATTGAAAAAGAAGACTTATCTACACTATGAAAATTTTTGTTTTGATTTTGTTAAAGATATTAGAAGTCCGTCTGCTACTGCTGGAATGAGAACATAACATTTATCTTATTTCAAAATAAGACCGGTTTAGTATTGCTAATGTGTCATCATTAATGTTTATCCTTGCTAGTTTCTGATGCAGAAAAACCATTAGTTTCTCATTTTTATCTTGTGGTATTTTTCTTTGATGATGTAATGGATTGCAAATCATTATCAACAAAACAAAGCGTTTCAAAACATCAACGTATATTATAAATATGGAAAGAAAATAGGAACGTCAAACCGATAGTGACAAAAGAGGACAGTTTCCCAAAATGTAGAAAATCATCATCAAAGAATAGAGGGTTTTAGTTTCCTCGTGTAGAATTCTGGTAGTTATTTAGTGATATTCCCTTGCAGTTTTCCGCCGTTTCCTTACTAGCAGTATGCCAAGCTTCACACTCAGAAATTCTATTCTTAGGTTATATCCAGCTAAAACTGATTTTAACACTTGAATAAGTTTTCATTTTGTGCCTTCTATATGAATCAAGTTATCAAAAGATATAAGACCTTTAGATGACTTTCTACTTTCATCAGAATGCTATCAATATGAAGCTTATGGGAGGTGTTTAATATAACAAATTTACTGATTCCTTCTCTTCTCCCTTTCCATACTATAGAAAATGGTTATCACATCTCTTCGGATCGCTTTTTGATTTAGATTATTTATCATCGCAATATAACCGGACAAAAGTTGCCATATAAAGCATCACATCTAACGGGTTTTTTTTACTTTCTAGGATTTGGCCTTAAGTGCTCATATATTGATATTTATGGTGTTTTCCTTATATTATTACTAACAATGTTCTATCTTCTTAATATCCTGATTTTTAGTACTATACTAACCAATTTTTGTATATATTCGGCAATGGCTATATATTAGGTTTAAAATAACCTGTAGATTAACGTTTTTGACTGTATTTCTTAACGTAAACTGAATGAATAATCTTACCATTGAATGAAAACAGGAACGTGAATGTATGATTTCAATGAATCCCAGAGTTTAGGGTGGTTTTTGTTAAACCACTGTAGAATATCACCTAAAACTATGAGATTTCAGTTCTAATTTTTTAACTAAGAAACTCCACCAAAACACTCTAAAATCACTCTAAAATCACTTAAAACTTTAAAATTTCACAGCTTAATTTTTTTTAAATAACAGTGGATTTCATAGTACTTTATAAAATGTCAAGTTCAATAACAGTAGATTTTAAATGAGTTTTTTAAATTCATGTTTGAATAACAGTAGATTTGTCATTTTAATACAAACCACCTAATACTCTCAATTGAATACACCCCCTATGATAACAAAGGAATATATAATAGATGACAAACTCTTGTTTTTAAACTGTAGAGTCTACCTTTCCCGCCGTAGAGTCAGCATCGCATGCTGTGTCCTGTCATTGATTGTGCTCTTGATTGCACTGATCTCACCTAGTGTGTACAAAATTGTAAAGTAGAGGACCGTCAATAAAGTGAAAAAATTCAAATGCTAAAGATCACAAAAACCTTCAAAATTTAAATAGTTTTAAAGAACAAAGGAGTTAGTATAACCTTTAGATCACCATCTATGTTTGTCAAAAAGGGTTTTTTATTGAAGATCCATTGGAGACGAATTACAAAAAATAAGGAACGGCAATGGAGATGAATTTGTTGGAAAATAAAAAAGACAGAAACGAAAAAAACTTTGTATTCACGACGGAAAGAAATTGAAAAGCAAAAAAAAGCAACAACAAAAGAACTACAATAAGTAGCAAGACCATAAAGGATGAGATGTGAATGTATTTTCATTAAAAACGATACAACAGAAAATAATGAAAATAAGTAGCAAGACAAAATTATGATCTATAACAAAACTAATAAAAGTATAAAAATAATGTTAATTTTAATTAGATATACACAAGGATGAGATGTGAATGTATTTTCATTAAAACGATACAACAGAAAATAAAGGTAACATCTAAAATAATTCAAGATCACAAATTCTATAAGACAACAACTAAAAACGAAAGCACATTAGAAAAATAAACAAACATCAAACGTTAAACAAAATAAATATAATGTTCTGCGCGAAGTGCGGACCGACCCTAGTTGTTAATATATCAATGTATAAATGTTGCTGAAGAGTTAAAGTAGTGGGGCCTTTTGTAAAATGCATACACAAATAAATCATACTAGGTAGTAATTCGGGTTGTGCGCAGGGTGTGATAGTTGGGTAGATTAATTTTTTATATTATACTAAGGGATCAGTGTAAAAAAGTTGAATTTGTAATTCGGTCCGCTTTCGGTTTAGTTTTCACATTTTTGGTTAATACAAATTAATTACCATATTAAAATCATATCTACTTTCTTTTGGTTTGGTTTGTATATTATCGGTTTTTTGTTTATAAGAAATTAAAGTAATTTAATTTATACTATTTTAAAAACAACAATTTATTTAATTATTAGTATATTAAGATGTACAAATTATAACATACATTATTAAAATAACAAACATATGAAATTAATGAAATAGTTATATTTTTAGTGAATGATGATGTAGTAGAAACTTCTAACAACCTCCTTTAAGTTGTAGAATCTTGTTTCGACGATGTTTCATCGAGCTATTTTGATGTGAATATTTTCATCAAGTACATGTTTAAGCTTTTTTCGATGATGATATTTCATCGAATTCATGTCGATGATAATAAACATATTATAGTTTCAATCCCAAGGCAATAACACGCTAGATGGATATTCAGACACTGCAAGAAATATTTTCACATTTGGTGTGAAACCAATTTTGGTCCGGGAATTTTTTTGTAAACGACATGTCACCACTTTAATGTTTAAATGATTGTGAGTCTGCAACGTCACAATGACACTATATTACAAATGTAAAACATTTATTGCAAATGTTTTTTTAATATATAAGGGATATATATATCTCTTTATGTTATTTAAGATGAGAGCAATAAAAATGGGAAAGTAACAGATTAAGCAATAACTACCTTTTAAGTTAAATTTTACTTGCTTTACAATTCATTTGTATTTCACGCTTCTCTTACTGAGGTTCAAAACCAAAATAATTATCTTTTAGATTAAAATGTTTGGTTATATTGTCGATTGAAAAAAATATGATCAAAAACTTTAACTATGAAAGTTCGATGGAAGATTTTGACAGGAAAAATGCAAAAAAAAAAAGCTTTCAAAACTGATAAAGTTTAATTAGTTTTGAGGGTATTGTAATTTTTACCATAAATTTGAATTTTTATAGATCAAAATTTTTATGTATGATTTAAAAGCCTTATTTTTAATTTCGTATTGGGCTCAAAATATCTTAGGTACTGACCCAACGTGGAAAACCCGAAGTTTAGAATTAGGTTGCTGGATAGAAATCAAATTATTGCTAGACATGTGGGCTTACAGTGATACAATTTCCCGACGAACTCGGTAATAGTTAGGCTACTTACTGCTTTCTGTCAATTTTTGTTTGTCAAACAACTAGTGGCTACTTTGCTCTTATTGTACCCAATTTTTTCTTTTGAAATGTGAGGAACCAAAAACAGGTTGGACTATATATTTAGAAGTTTAGATGTAAGATTTAGTCTTTGTTTTTTTTCTCTTGTATTTCTATGTTGTTTTGCTGTAAAAAATATTACAACTTTTAAATCACTTTAATTGTTGTTTTGAAAAAGAAAGAAAAACATGGACAAAAAAAGTTGTAGAAGATGTAGCTAGGCTTTAACTTTAAAAATAAAACTACATCATTTGGTTAAGGTTAGTCATTTAAAATAAATAAAGCTAAAGTATAAAGTTGAACATCACATACATTTAAAAATGGCCTGAAATTAATCTTATATTGTTGAGTGTTTTTATCAACAAATGTGATTAATCGAAATTTTTATAAATTTTAATTATGTACAAAACTTACTTACAGCAAGTAATATTTAAATGGGAAGTCATCTAGTTATTAACTCTTCAAAATCTTTATGTAATAAGAAAACCGTAACTAATAAAAAATAGAAACTCTAATAATATTGCATTAAGAAAAGAAAAAGCAAAAGAGGCAAAAGGGTTGAGTCGGATAGACGAGAGGACTCAGGCGACTGGGAGAACGCTGAACTTCATGTTATAGGTACGGCAATAATAGCCATTATTCTCTCCGCATGCAAAAGAGTAAGGCTGTGACATTGCTAGCGTAAATTTGAAGCTCTCTTTAGATCCATTCTCCTCCGATGAAGCAATCTTATTTCTACTTTCGAAGTTGCAGGTCCTGTAACTCCACAGATTTGTTTGCAAGTACACGTCATGTCTTTGGTTTGTCATATTGTTGTACTCGAAAACTGCAAATAATCAACAAGAATTTTAGCCAAAAAAACTATTTATAAAATCATCTAAAGACACAAGAAAATAGACAATATATACTTACCAAGAACATCGCCGACATGGAAAGTAGTCTTGGAAGCCCATTCTTCAAGATCCACCCCGTAGTTCCATCCACGTGATCCTCCCACTACGACCTCTCTTGGTGTTGCAAAGACCGGGTTGCTTGAATCATTATCGTCTGAGCCTGACCTCGAATCGTTATGTTTTGATGAGCCTGGCTTCGTTTCATTATGGTTATGGTGCGATGAGCCTGGCATTGTAACGTTATGGTTGTGGTTCGATGAGCCTGGCTTCGTAACGTCATGGTTCGATGAGCCTCGCTTAGTAACGTTATGATTTGATGAGCCTTCAGGCTTCGTAACGTTATGGTTCGATGAGCCTGGCTTCGTATGGTTTGAGTCTGACCTCCATCTCCAGCCTGACCGTGTGTCCCACCTCCAACTCCAGTGCGAACCATCAGGGTTTGTACCCGAACCTGAGGCTGATCCGTCTGAGCCGTGGGATTCCCAACCCGAGCCTGAGCCTGAACCGGAGCTCCAACTCCAGCTCCATGCCTCTGAGCCTGTTGAGAAGACGCATGCAAAGGCCACAAGGATTACCAGTAACTTCGTTTGTGAAAAAGACAGCGACATCTTTTCTCTTCTTCGTACGTGCTTTTGATTTTGAGCAATTTGTGATTTTGTAATTGGGATGCTTTCTTCGAGGGTTATAAGTGTATGTATTTATAAGAATACCGAGGGTCGGCATCATTAAACCAATTCCTAATATATATTGGAGAAAACAAAATCCTTTTCCAACAAGGATCTCATGTTTCTTCAAACGTTTTTTTTCTTGTTTTTTCTTTCGTGATATGCCATAATGATACGTATATCTTAAGTAATTAAATTTCATAATTTCTATATTGTTAAACGATCGAGATTTTAGATATAATTATTAAATTTCATATATTAATTTGTAACACAATTATATTGGTCAAGACTAACTCCAAATATACAATACTCGATATGCTCGAAGTGATTGTAAATATTTATAGTATGCATTTGGTGAAGTAACATATACATCTAAGTATAAGTCAAGGATCGGTTCCCCTCAAACGTGGAATGCACATGCAATGTTAAATTCGTTAAGATTTTATCTGGAAACAATAATTTGTTTTATTTGAATTTTGATCAACGTAACTATTAGGGGATATTTCTCTCGGCCGTTAAATTACTTTTTCGTTTTTTCCGGCTTTCCACACCGGTACTGTGAGAGAGTCTCATCCTCCTTGCCTTTTCAAGTTTAAGTTGATTTTTTGCGTTTGGTTTTTGTTTCTTTGTTGTCGTTTTGGTGTGACTTTCCGGTGAACGATTATGCTTTGTATCAAGTAATTTTGTGATTCAACATTAGTAAGTGCGCCCTCTGTTTTAGAGGTGTTGATTTCTTGTGACTATGGTGGTGTGAGGCTTTGTTATTTTGTGTGGTTGTATGATTTCTTGCTTGGTGTATGGCATCTCGTCTCCTCCGCTAAAGAAAATGAGTTCTTGGAATAAAGACTCAAATCTCAGGATTTAAAAGAGAAGCTTGCATTGGTCTCCACCTACGTTCATCTTTTCAGATCGCTTATTGTACTTTGCATTTCAAATTTGTTCAATGGTAGCTTAACAAAAGCTAACTTGGAACAAAATTGATAAAGCCAATTGAAGAAAAAGACTTATCTACACTACGAAATTTTTTGTTTTGATTTTATTAAAGATATTAGAAGTCCGTCTGCTACTGCTGGAACGAAAACATCTAATTTATCTTATTTCAAAATAAGACCGGTTTAGTATTGCTAATGTGTCATTATTAATGTTTATCCTTGCTAGTTTCCGATGCAGAAAGACCATTAGTTTCTCATTTTTATCTTGTGGTATTTTTCTTTGATGATGTAGTGGATTGCAAATCATTTATCAACAAAACAAAGCGTTTCAAAAAAAAATCAATGTATATTATAAATATGGAAAGAAAATAGGAACGTCAAACCGATAGTGACAAAAGAGAACATTTTCCCAAAATGTAGAAAATTATCATCAAAGAATAGAGGGTTTTAGTTTCTTCTCGTAGAATTCTGGTAGTTATTTAGTGATATTCCCTTCCAGTTTTCCGCCGGTTGCTTACTAGCAGTATGCCAAGCTTCACACTCAGAAATTGCATTCTTGGGATATATCCAGCTAAAACTGATTTTAACACTTGAATAAGTTTTCACTTTGTGCCTTCTATATGAATCAAATTATCAAAAGATATAAGACCTTTAGACGACTTTCTACTTTTATCACAATGTTGTCAGTATGAAGCCAGGCCCGGGCTTCACCCCATACACGTGAAACAATCGTATGGAGCCCATGATTTATCAGAAAAAAAGAGGTCTACTTTTTCTATTGTTGTTACTTAAATAGATCAGTGTGTATTGTAGACAACTTTAAAAAAGTGACGAAACATCTTTTATATACAAACACGGTTAAATCGTACATATCCTTTTATGTTGTTTAATATGAATGGATTAAAAAGGCAAAACTGATTTTTTGAGTCAAAAAAGAACATAACTAATTAAGAATAATTATCTTTTAGGCTAAATTATTTTTTCTTCACAGGAAATTGTGTTTCACTCTTTTCCTACTACCTCCTCGTACGAGTTACAAGACCAAAATATAAAAAGAGTTATCAAAATATATAGATTGTCTATGATATAATGTTCACAATCCTGTTTTAGATGCTCCAACCGAAAGAAGCTTTTCAAAACTACAATTGTAAAAATATTACTTGCGATTAACTATACTACAAAAAAATATTTAATGGTTTGGCTATGTTATATACTAAGAAAAATATGATCAGAAAACCTTGATTCTAAAAGTTTGATACATAATTTTCAGAAAAAAATAAGAAGTGTTATTTTACAAAAAAAATATCAAATTTTAATAGTTTTGAAGTTGTTGTAAAAAAATTATTATAAAATTGATTTTTTATCGGGAAACTTTTTATGTATAGTTAAGGGCCTCGATTTTGTATTTCGTATTGGACCTTCAATATCTCAGGACCGCCACTGTATGAAGTTTATGGGAGGTGTTTAATATAACAAATTTACTGATTCCTTCCCTTCTCCCTTTCCATGCTATAGAAAATGGTTGTCACATCTCATCTGATCGCTTTTTGATTTATATTATTTATCATCGCAATATAACCGGACAAAAGTTGCCATATAAAGCATCATATCTTACGGGTCTTTTTTTTACCTTCTAGGATTGGGCCTTAAGTGCTCATATATTGATATTTACGGTGTTTTCCTTATATTATTATTAACAATGTTCTATCTTCTTAATATCCTGATTTTTAGTACTATACTAACCAATTTTTGTATATATTCGGCAATGGCTATATATTAGGTTTTAAGAAAACCGGTAGATTAACGTTTTTGACTGTATTTCTTAACGTAAACTGAATGAATAATTTTACCATTGAATGAAAACAGGAACTTGAATGTATGATTTCAATGAATCCCAGAGTTTAGGGTGGTTTTTATTAAACTACCGTATTATATCACCTAAAACTATGAGATTTCAGTTCTAATTTTTTAACTAAGAAACTCCACCAAAAAACTCTAAAATCACTTAAAACTTTAAAATTTCACAGCATACAAATTTTTAAATAACAGTTGATTTCAGAATACTTTATAAAATGTTAAGTTCAATAACAGTGGATTTGACTTTTTTAAATTCATGTTTGAATAACAGTGGATCTGTCATTTTAATACAAATAACCTAATACTGTCAATTGAATACACCCCTAAGATAACAAAGGAAGATATAATAGATCACAAACTCTTGTTTTTAAACTGTAGAGTCTACCTTTCCAGCCGTAGAGTCAGCATCGCATGCTCTGTTCTGTCATTGATTGTGCTCTTGATTGCACTGACCTCACCTAGTGTCTACAAAATTTTAAAGTAGAGGACCGTCAATATAGTGGAAAAAAATCAAATGCTAAAGATCACAAAAACCTTCAAAAATTAAATAGTTTTGAAGAACAAAGGAGTTAGTATAACCTTTAGATCACCATCTATGTTTGTCAAAAAGGGTTTTTTATTGAAGATCCATTGGAGACGAATTACAAAAAATAAGGAACGGCAATGGAGATGAATTTGTTGGAAAATAAAAAAGACAGAAACGAAAAAAACTTTGTATTCACGACGGAAAGAAATTGAAAAGGAAAAAAAAAGCAACAACAAAAGAACTACAATAAGTAGCAAGACCATAAAGGATGAGATGTGAATGTATTTTCATTAAAAACGATACAACAGAAAATAATGAAAATAAGTAGCAAGACAAAATTATGATCTATAACAAAACTAATAAAAGTATAAAAATAATGTTAATTTTAATTAGATGTATACAAAGATGAGATGTGAATGTATTTTCATCAAAAACAATACAACAGAATATAAACGTAACATCTAAAATAATTCAAGATCACAAATCTATAAGACAATAACTAAAAACTAAAGCACATTAGAAAAATAAACAAACCTCAAACGTTAAACAAAATAAATATAATGTTCTGCGCGAATCGCAGACCGACCCTAGTTGTTAATATATCAATGTATAAATGTTGCTGAAGAGTTAAAGTAGTGGGGCCTTTTGTAAAATGGAAACACGAATAAATCATACTAGGTATTAATTCGCATTGTGCGCAAGGTGTGATAGTTGGGTAGATTAATTTTTTTATATTATACTACGGGATTAGTGTAAGAATGTTGAATTTGTAATTCGGTCCACTTTCGGTTTAGTTTTCCAATTTTCGGTTAATACAAATTAATTACCATATTAAACTCATATCTACTTTCTTTTGGTTCGGTTTATATATTATTGGTTTTTTGTTTATAAGAAATTAAAGTAATTTAATTTATATTATTTTAATAACAACAATTTATTTAATTATTAGTATATAAAGATATACAAATTATAACATCTATATATATAAAGTAGACTTTGTTCTCTTTATATGACATGTGGAATGGGAGTTTGTTGACATGCGTCCACATGTTTTTCTTTTTGTATTTTAGATGATTTTTTTAAGATTATTACAATTTGTCCTATCACTTTCTAATTGAACACTATATAATCCTTCTCACATTAAGTATCATTATGGTTTAAGAATCTATTTTATTGGTCACTAAAATTTTTAAAAAGTAAAATAATATAAATTTATTTTAAATATTTAATTTGTTCACAGCTAAAAATAGCATAAATTTTCTTCATTTTATTCTTTTTACTATTTTATATTATTTCTTTTTACAAACTATATATTTATTTTAGTATTAAAGTTATAAAATAACCAAATAAAAAATAAGAAACGAGAGCACAACACAAAATTTAAACCTAAAACCTCCATTATACAAAATGCCATAGTAACACTAATTCAATAGAGGTCTAGAGCTGAAATGAGATCAAAAACGAAGACTAACTTACCTCATTGTACCATAAAGTGTCTTGGCTATAACAAGTAAAAATAAAAAAGGATAGAAAGATAAAATCTGAAACAAACCAATCCTCCGAACAAAAATAAGCGCGATCAAGCACCAACGCAAATAACCAAGAAAGTGGACCAGGGGGAGAATAATAATCGGAAGGCCAAAGTCACCAAGAATCAGGAAGATACATGCCTAAAGTACTGGAATTACAACCATTAGCAAAAAAGGTAAGAAACACCTCACAAACTAAACAAGAACATACAAGGCTCTGAATAGAAAGGACCAAAGCTCCAAGAGACTAACTCCGCACACCTATACCAAAGAAAAATAGGTAGAAGAGAAACAACCTGAGGGAGGGATAATAGAAACCAACCACCGCGAAATCAGAGAATAAGCTTGAGACCAGAAATAACCTTCAAAGCCCACATAGCATACACACGAACGAAAACATTATGCAAACCTAGAGTGGTAAGCATGGCGAAAGGGAGAGCTACAAGATATGCGAGCAGCGATGAAAGCTGCAACGAGATGAGAAAACAGAGAGGGAAAGGGAGACAAAACAAAATCAACAAACTGTAGAACTGTCCTCGAGCTATGAAAGAGAGCATAGAAGTCAGATCCCAAAAACTAGATCTTGAAAACCAAGACGAGCAAAGACTATTGACGGTAAGCCAACGACGAGGAAGACAACATCAAAGACGACTAAAATCTGACCCAACCCAAGGAGATGCAGTTCTTAGCATCAGCCGAAATCTAAGGAAGAAGAGGAGCGAGCAACCAATATTGACTGGAAAAGCCTACAACGTTGTGAGAAACAACCATACAATTGGGAACTCATAAAGTCAATTTACAACAAATTCCGTATAATCTCACCGACGAAGAAGGCGAGGAAGAACAAGAGCAGGAGGTGAGTTTTTTTCTCTGTGATGGTGAGAAGCACCGCACACTAGAAAGGTAAACGAAAAACAGAGATGGTAATGGCTCAAGGTCAAAATATGGAGAGAGCAAAAAACATCTTAAAAGTTATAATGTTCAAAAATACGAAAAAATAAAATACAATTTTGACGTCGAAACCATTAATCTTAAAATCGACAAATGCCTAAATGCAAAGTTATCGAAATTCAATACGCTTTTACATTATATGCTCAATACACTACTAACAAGTACTATACACACAACAACACATTACTGAAAAAAGCACAAAAAAATATTAACCTATCACCTACTACTACATAACACACTAAAAACACTAAATAATGATCTTAACAAATAAAAACGACCACAAAATTACATTATTCAAAAAGTCATACTCCTAATAACAATAAAATAAAACAATTGTGGACTATCTAATCATTTTTGCACAAACTATTATTATATGAAGTTTGATAATCTATTTTATTGTTCACTAAAATTTAAGATGAATAAAGAAATAAATAAAATAATAAAAATATATTTTAAATATTTAATTTATTCACAACTAATAATAACATAAATTTTTATTATTTTATTATTTTTACTATTTTCTATTATTTTATTCACAAATTATATTTTTTTTAATTCTAGAGTGAATTTACTTAGTAAACTTATTGACATAAAATAGAAAACATAGGTATTGTGATATTGTAACCAATAATTGTTAAGTTTTGGACCAAACAAATACTAAAAAACCATATTGATATATCATATTATATTATTAACCATTCATTCTTCGGTTTATATTATATTTACATTTGACTTATTTTAAAAATTAATATTATTTAAATATGATTTAAATCTAATAATATCAACTTTACAAACGACCAATTTAGTGAATACCTAATTGTAACATTTATTGATAGTGTACAATACCACTTTTAATAAAAATGGCATTAAAAAGGCACATACAAAAATAAAGTAAAAACATTTTTTCAAAAAAAATAATTATCAACAATCCCGCGCGTAGCGCGGACACCCCCTAGTACTTTATAAAAATAACAAACATATGAAATTAATGAAATAGTTATATTTTTAGTGAACGATGATGCAGTAGAAACTTCTAACAACCTCCTTTAAGTTGTAGAATCTTCTTTCGATGATGTTTCATCGAGCTCTTTTGATGTGAATATTTTGATGATCATGTTTCATCGAGTACATGTTTAAGCTTTTTTCGATGATGATATTTCATCGTGTTCATGTCGATGATAATAAACATATTAGAGTTTCAATCCCAAGGTAATGACACGCTAGATGGATATTTAGACACTGTAATAAATATTTTCACATTTGGTGTGAAACCAATTTTGGTCTGAAAATTTTTCTGTAAGCGACAAGTTAGCACTTTAATGTTTAAATGATTGTGAGTCTGTCACGTCACAATGACACTATATTACAAATGTGAAACATTTATTGCAAATGTTTTTTAATATATATAAGGGATATATCCTTTTATGTTTTTTAAGATGAGAGCAATAAAAAAGGGAAAGTGACGGATTAAGCAATAACTACCTTCTAAGTTAAATTTTACTTGCTTTACAATTCATTTGTCTTTCACGCTTCTCTTACTGAGTTTCAAAACAAAAATAATTATCTTTTAGATTAAAATGTTTGGTTATACTGTCGATTGAAAAAAATATGATCAAAAACTTTAACTATGAAAGTTCGTTGGAAGATTTTGCAGGAAAAATGCAAAAAAAAAAAATTAGCTTTCTAAAATGATAAAGTTTAATTAGTTTTGAGGATATTGTAATTTTACCATAAATTTGAGTTTTTATAGATCAAAATTTTTATGTATCATTTAAAAGCCTTATTTTTAATTTTGTATTGGGCCCAAAATATCTTAGGTACTGACCCAACGTGGAAAACGCAAGGTTTAAAATTAGGTTGCTGGATAGAAATCAAATTATTGCTAGACATGTGGGCTTAAAGTGATACAATGTCCTGACGAACTCGGTAATAGTTTTGGTTTTTCATGATTGAAACCCTATTTTTGAATTGAAACCCTAAATTGTGTAATGCTTGAATCTGTTTGATTATTTTTGATTATTGATCCAGTTGCTAGTCTTGATAAAACCTAATTGAATCTGATTGTTAGTCTAGCTAAATCTCATACCTGAAACTGATTGATTAATGCTAAACTTTGATTGAATGTTTTAATATTACCTTTGCACATATAGAATCCGATGGCTAAGAATGAGTGCATCATATCTACTTGGCTGTGTAGCCTTATTGCATTATATCACCTTTGGCTGCGTGGCTTGTTTGCTTATTAGAAATGTATTGATTTGATAGCATGTCTTGCTTATGGCCGTATGTTAAATATTTTATGAGATCTAAAATTGATTGATATATGATTTGAGATGTCGAAAATCAACTTGGATTTTGCTGCCCTAAATCTCTCAGGAGATAATTATTTGAAATGGGCACTGGATACTAAGTTTATCCTAAAGTCAAAGGACTTGGTGGATGAATCACAAAAGGCGATAATGCCAAATGAGAAAGATTGATACATGACAATATTAATTATTAACCACCATCTTATTAAGAGTCTCAAAGATCAGTATCTGACTATAGAGAATCTTTTAGACCTTTGGACAGAGTTAAAAATCGAGATATGATCACCAAAGAACGGTGTTATTATCAAAGGCCCTATTTGATTGGAGGAATCCCATAATCCAGGACTAAAAGTCTGTGGATGAGTTTATTGCTAGTTGGGAAAAATAATGGATTAGTGATGAGAAACAGTGAATTGAGACCTCCTGGATTAACCCCATTACATGATACCAATAAGGCCGCAGAAGAAAAAAAAAAGGTAACTACGTTCAGAATGATAGACCACACGGCCACGGCCGTGAAGGGTGGAAAGGACGTGGCCATGGCCACTATAACACATTTGGCCGTGGGAATCACTACGGCAGAGGCCGTAGGTATCACCCCAATTTGAGCCCTGGTCAAGGCAGTGGCCGTGGTATATCCTTTAAACCACAAAGCTCGACCAAATCAGTGTGCCATAGATGTGGAATGGGGAACCATTGGGCTAAGATATGAAAGACTCCCAAAGAGAGTCTGAAAGGGAAGAATCCTGAAACCCACTTGGTCTATAAAGATGGTGAA
>NC_027755.1:28927043-28945894 GCF_000695525.1 Brassica oleracea var. oleracea | reverse complement strand
TCCGATCTAATATGAGACTTATTATTGCCTAAAAGAATCAAGTTGATAATCTGATTTCGACATCAAACTTGTGTGTTTGCTTTGCTTGTATGTTTTCTCTGACTTTTATCTCCTTAAATTTATTTCTATTACATTGTCTGCTTAGATTAAATGAATGAATGATTTTTTTATATGAGTACACTGAAAAACGCCAATATAAGTACTAAAGCAGGTATCGCCAGTCTGAAAGAAGACTATGGCTACGCTAATATATTATTGCCTAAGGGTATGCATCTAGAAATCAGTGATGCCTTATATTCACCCAGATCTAAAAGCAAGAGCGGCCTATTGAGTTTTAAAGATATAAGAATGAATGGTTTCCATATTGAAACAATGGGCGAAGGAAACAAAGAGTTCCTTCAGTATCACAATTATTAACTGGTCAAGAGCCAGACATACCCCATCATAAGACATTTGGATGTGCTATATATGTACTAATTGCTCCACCACAGAAAACTAAGATGGGACCTCAAAATAAGGATGGGGATATATGATGGATATGATTCTCCCACAATAATAAAGTACTTTGAGCCAACTATGGGTGATTATATTTGAGGCCAGGTACACAAATTATTTTAAGACCAGGAGGAGAAAAATAATAAAGCTGGCAAAATAATGGTAAAAAAAAATAGAATGGAATCAACCATCAATGTCTTGGCAAGATCCTCGGACTAAAGAATGTGAAATAGACGTCCAAAGATTATACATTTACAAAGCTAGCTAATCAAATGCCAAACACATTTGCTGCCCCGAAAAAGAATGACTAAGTCATATATAAACCAGCTTCTAAAGCACCAACGAATTTGATGTCCAAGAAGAGACACAGTGAAGTTGCAACAGAGTCTAGACAACGTACGAAACGTGGTAGACCAATAGGTTCCAAAAATATAAGAATCCTCGGAAACAAAAGAAAGGTGCAGAGAATGATAATCAAAATCAAAATCCGAGGTTACTAAGGAAACCATCCCAGACATGAAGATAAGGCCGGCCGGCTCTAAGGTACATGTACCAAACAATGTAGCTTGGGACGCCAAGCTGCAAAGTATTAAAGGTCCTGATAATAATGAATCTCAATCGATTATATCATGTCTGCAACATCATCCAAGATTTCGTGTGTGTGTATTTGAGGTCGATGACTCAATATGTTCGATCAGATTGTGGCATGGCCGATGGTAAAGAAGAACCAACTATCATGTTCGAGGACGAAGCATATTCTGCCCAAGATCTTCATCACCCACGGATTGCAGAAAATTGGAGAGGTCTGAGAGACCTTCAGTAATGTCCAAATCAGGGGGAGTAATGTGTGTTGTACTCTTTTTCCTTCACCATGGTTTTGTCCCAATTGGGTTTTCCTAGTAAGGTTTTAATGAGGCAACATTAAAGCACATTACAAGCTCTAAATGGTTATGGCATCCAAGGGGGAGTGTTATGAACCAGATTGTGGATGGCTCATAACCAAGAGATTATACCATCAGCGGCCCAAGAAAGAGAGAGTCGGCCAGCTTTTTTTTTTCCTTATATCTTTATGTTTTCCTTTTTCCTAGTTCGATTATGATTTGTACTCTTTCCATTTATCTATGACGGTGTAATCTCCTATATAAGGAACCTCTATGTTATGAATAAAGATAGACTTTTCCATTACTTTCACAACATTTTTCTTTCTTTTTTTTCAGATCTGAGGTCCTCTCCAGTCCGGCTTTCCACACCGGTGCTGTGAGAGAGTCTCATCGTCCTTGTCTTTTCAAGTTTAAGTTGATTTTTTGTGTTTGGTTTTTGTTTCTTTTGTTGTCGTTTTGGTGTGACTTTCCGGTGAATGATTATGCCTTGTATCAAGTGATGTTGGGATTCAACATTAGTAAGTGCGCCCTCTGTTTTAGAGGTGTTGATTTCTTGTGACTATGGTGGTGTGAGGCTTTGTTATTTTGTGTGGTTGTATGATTTCTTGCTTGGTGTATGGCATCTCGTCTCCTCCGCTAAAGAAAATGAGTTCCTGGAATAAAGACTCAAATCTCAGGATTTAGAAGAGAAGCTTGCATCGGTCTCCACAAACGTCCATCTTTTCAGATCGCTTATTGTACTTTGCATTTCAAATTTGTTCAATGGTAGCTTAACAAAAAGCTAACTTGGAACAAAATTGATAAAGGCAATTGAAGAAGAAGACTTATCTACACTATGAAAATTTTTGTTTTGATTTTGTTAAAGATATTAGAAGTCCGTCTGTTACTGCTGGAATAAGAACATATAATTTATCTTATTTCAAAATAAGACTGGTTTAGTATTGCTAATGTGTCATCATTAATGTTTATCCTTGCTAGTTTCTGATGCAGAAAGACCATTAGTTTCTCATTTTTATCTTGTGGTATTTTGCTTTGATGATGTAATGGATTGCAAATCATTATCAACAAAACAAAGTGTTTCAAAAACATCAACGTATATTATAAATATGGAAAGAAAATAGGAACGTCAAACCGATAGTGACAAAAGAGGACAGTTTTCCAAAATGTAGAAAATCATCATCAAAGAATAGAGGGTTTTAGTTTCTTCTTGTAGAATTCTGGTAGTTATTTAGTGATATTCCCTTGCATTTTTCCGCCGGTTGCTGACTAGCAGTATGCCAAGCTTCATACTCAGAAATTGTATTCTTAGGATATATCCAGCTAAAACTGATTTTAACACTTGAATAAGTTTTCATTTTGTATGGGGTTTTTTAACTTTCTAGGATAGGGCCTTAAGTGCTCATATATTGATATTTATGGTGTTTTCCTTATATTATTATTAACAATGACAATGTTCTATCTTCTTAATATCCTGATTTTTAGTACTATACTAACCAATTTTTGTATATATTCGGCAATGGCTATATATTAGGTTTAAAAAAACCTGTATATTAACTTTTTAACTGTATTTCTTAACGTAACTGAATGAATAATCTTACCATTGAATGAAAACAGGAACGTAAATGTATGTGTTAGCCTGTTTGACGGTTTAGCTTTCGCATTTGCTGAGAAGATGACAAGCTACGGGGGTGAACCAAAAGTTGTCTTGATCACTAGCATCAACCCCAAGGTTGCTGGAGATTAGTTATATTGAATTGACTTTACTCTACTGCCATAATTCAAAAATATTATGTGAATAAAAATATGATTGTACTTATAAAAATAATTATATTTCTCTAAAAATATTTATTTTGAGTCATAGCAATAAAAATAAAAAGTTAAGGGAATATTTTTTAACATGCTTTTATAGTAGATCAATGTTATTTGTTTCTCTGAATATAGATGAAAATAGCAATCTATATTTCATAAAATAAATAGAAGTGGATTGGAATATTCATTTGTCTATTATACTATTTAGAATAAAAAATTAACAGTGAGTTGAAAATGTTGTAACATGCTGCTGTGATGGCTTTATTTTTTAGATTAACCCAAAAATGTTGTTTTTAGTGTAATATTAATTTACTAGTGGTATGCCGGGGTAGTTGTTGATTGTGCAGTCAAGTGAGTTGTATGTGTTTGAAATTGTTTGTGTTGATTACCCTGTTCTTTTTACGGTCGCTGCGTCAGCGATCAGCGATCAATATTATAGCTATCTTCACGCGCAAGAATGTGGAGACTGACGCAGGAAGCGGTACCTTCTCCGTTTAAAAGCAGTCGCAGCTATCATTTAATGGTCGCTACTTTTGACAGCGTCAGTGGCGATGCACGCAAACCTTGTGAAAACTAAACGCAGCGACAACTTAATTATTCCCCACCATTTTTATTGCCTGGTTTCAGGTATAATTATTGATCGCCGGTGGTGATCGCAGCGACACTGTGCCGAACAGGTCTGATATTGTCACTTTAAATTTTGATTCTCTGTCTCTAAAATGGTGGTGAGTTTTTCTCGCTAGTTTAGTAGAACTTATTTATGTTTTTGACATATGTATGTAATGGTGACTTGTTCCTGTGATAGCTGTAAACACGTTGATTGTGTGTAAAATTTAGTAAATTATTTGGTCCGCTTATATTTTTGGAAGGCCATTGCATAATTTATGAAAAAGTCAGTTTGGATTTTTCAATTTTATAAAATAAACAGATTTCTTAAGAACCATTATTAGCTTTATTTTTAGTTTAATTAAATTCAACATAATGTTATGATGTGATAAAAATATATTTTAACTCTTATACTACAATTTTGTGAATGCCATGAGATAACTTTATAATCATTTAAGATAAAAGAGTTTTATAGTATCACGTACCAAATGAAGAGAGAAATGGTTTTCTTTCATGTAACATAGTAAATAATCGGATAAAGTTTAGAATTGAAGAAATGTTAAACTCAAAGGTACAATAATGAACTCATTAGAGCTTAATGGAGAAGATAAAATTCATGTTTTCTGTTAAATTTCTAAATATGGTAAATTTTATAATATTTAGATTTTTTGGTGACGTGTCAATTTGTGAATATTTACTTGATGATGTGTTTCCATAAGGAAAACAATATTCTACCTTCCTGATAGAAATATATTTATTAGAATTTATTACTTTCTGTAAAAAAAAGTGATTTGATTATGTAATAATTACTGTTGTGTTTTTCTTTCGGTTATCATGTGAATATTTTAAGTTTGAGCTTGGTAACTACAAAAGAAAAAAACTATCTATGACATTCTTTTTCGTTTTTATTTCCATTGGTTGGTTTTGATGAAAAGTCAAAAAAGAATATAGTGAATGGATTTTCTTTTTCTCGTTCTTATTAATATTTTTTAGTTTTTTTGTTGTTTTATATTTTGGGTTAGATCATGTTAAAATTCCAATCAATTTTTATTTTTAATCAATTTTTTTACCAAATTCAAGTTCTATAATGTATTTTTTAGGGAAAAAAACTATTGATTTATTTGTTATATTTCCACTGCCCTCTCTAGCTATAATAGAAGATTGCGATAATAGAAGAAGATCGCGAGACGAAAGATGAGTAGAGACTTGTCTTCGTGTTCATAAATATAGTAGTATAAAAAATTGGTGAGGAACACATGGAAGCTGGAAGGATGAGGAATTCGTAGATTGCTAATCTGCTATGACTGATGCCATCATTAACAAAAAAAACTATTTAATTGCCGAGGAGTGGAGGATTGAAGTTAATTCAGGCAGTAGAAGAAAAAGAAGTGATACGAATATGATACTATCCAGAACACCTATTTATAGGTCGAGTTTATATCAGCTAGAGACGTGAATCTGAATAAATGAGACGGAGTGGGAGGAGAGGTGGGTGGAGTTTAATGATTGAATTAAAGAAAGAATTTAAGAAACGGAGAAACATTACAAGAAATCTCATCGGAGAAGATGGCTAACGATGAGTTACGACGTCAAACTGGAGAAGAGCGTACAACTAAACCTAAACACCAAGCGGGCAAGAAAGATGAAAGTATTAAAGCCCAATGAATAAACAGAAAGCCTGGCTACTCCTCCGCGAGTTAGAAACACAGAAAAAAAAAGAGAAGCTCTGCGAATTAGAAGCAAAAGGAAAAAGAAGAAGCTCTCTCTTTCTGCTCGACACGTGTTGCAAAATAGGGGTCGGAAAGATGACGTGGCACATCGTGGAGAGTTTTTCTTCTACTTTATTATTATAGATAGATAAATAGCAAGGCAAAGAGAAATATTAACATTTGGTTATATTGTCGATTGAAAAAAAAATGATCAAAAACTTTAACTATGAAAGTTCGATGGAAGATTTTGCAGGAGAAATGCAAAACAAATTAGCTTTCTAAACTGATAAAGTATAATTAGTTATGAGGATATTGTAATTTTTACCATAAATTTGAGTTTTTATAGATCAAAATTTTTATGTATTAAAGCCTTATTTTTAATTTCGTATTGGACCCAAAATATCTTAGGTACTGACCTAACGTGGAAAACGTGAAGTTTAGAATTAGGTTGCCGGATAGAAATCAAATTATTGCTACACTTGGGCTTACAGTGATACAATGTCCAGACGAACTCGGTAATAGTTAGGCTACTTACTGCTTTCTGTCAATTTTTTCGCTTCTCCTCCGACGAAGGAATATAAATGGCTACAAATATCACATTCATAGTACCACTTTTCATATCTACACTAATCACTTTTACCTTCTCTTTTAATGAAGGATAAAAGACACTTATATCCCTAGGGTTAACTAATCTAGACTTAGGGTTTAGAATTGAGGGGTGGGGTAAGATTTTTGGAATATGAAATTTAGGATTCTAATAAATATATAAATAAATATAAAAATAAAATAAAAATAGTTTCAAACATAATTTTCGATTTTCAAAAAGAAATTTTGAAAGAAAAAAAGCAATTTCGAAAAAAAATTCAAAAAAAAAATTATAAAAAAGTTAGAATTTGAAAAAGTATAATTCGAAAACATAAAAAAATTACTTTTTTTTTATTTAAATAATGTTTTATTATATATATAGAGAACAAGAGTATAAGAGTCTTTTGCCACTTAATGAAGAATCTATTTTTGAAAGTGGTACATGAAAGTGGTAAACATGAAATTTTTCCATAAAGGAAATAGATATTGAGAATAAGTGAAAGGTATTGAGAATGATTATTTTTTGACAAGGGCATACTGAGTTAATACATTAAATCAAAAGTTTTTTATGCAAGAAAACAAACATATTAATTAATGTAACATATAGATGTATAAATATATATATATATATATATATTTCAATTGGTTAGTTTTTATAAAATGTAAATATTATAATAAATCAATTTTATATAATTATTTAATATGTATATAATATTTAAAATATATTTTTTTAGTTTTGTATTTAACCTCCAAAATCTCAGGATAACAAAATAGAACTTTCATCGTTTATGCATCTATTGGGATGTGCCATGTAGTCAGACAAATGGCTACAACAGAAATCAAAAGGCTTATGTTTGGTACATGACTCAAGCCAAGTACTTCTCCAGCTTCTCTACTTCTTCTTTGCTTCCAATGTAAAGTGGAACCCTCTGATGTATCTGTCAGGTATCCCAAATAAGATATTTAGTGTACTGTAATAAGCTAAACATGAGAGATGTGTTTTGAGTTACCTCGGTGGGTTGGATATCTAGTACTCTTTGGTGGCCATCTGATCCTTTTCCTCCAGCTTGTTCAACGATGAAACTCATCGGTGCACACTCATACAAAAGCCTAAGCTTACCGTTTTTGCTCTTGGCGTCACGAGGGTACCCGTAAATCCCACCGTACAACAAAGTTCTGTGAAAGTCTCCGACCAAACTACCAATGTACCTTGCAGAGTAAGGCTTCCCACTTGGACCAGGGTCCTTAAGATCATCAATGTACTTCTTCAGTTTCTCGTCCCACATCTGGTAGTTCCCTTCGTTGAAAGAGTAGATTTTCCCTGCTTTGGGGATCTCAATGTTCTCTTGAGTGAGGACGAACTCGCCGTACATTGGGTCGAGTGTGAAGGAGAAAACGCCCTTGCCTAAGGTGAGAACGAAGATGACTGAGCTCGAGTACATACAGTAGCCAGCTGCGAGCAAGTTGTTCCCTGGTTGACACACGTTTACTATACACCTTTGTTCTTCTGAACCAAGCTGCAAGCAAGCAACACACAGCCAACATTATATATCTTTTAGGAGTGTTAGGTGAAAGGGAGAGTAGTAGTTAGTTTACAGAGGAGATATCGTCGGAGTCGTCAACGATACACTCGTCATTGGGGCTGTAGATACCGAAGATTGAACCAGTGGAGACTGCAGCGTCGATGTTGGAGGAACCGTCGAGAGGATCAAAGACGACAATGTAGTTTCCGGAGTAACTCTCTTCAACTGCTACGGGGACGTCCTCTTCCTCTGACGCAATGATCCCTGTCCTTCCACTTGATCTCAAACAGTTTGAAAATACCTGCACCATTTATTTTGTTACGTCATATACTTTGTTTCTTCGCTCCATCCAACCATTTCCATCATGTATAAACTAAGGTTTACTTTTAGTAGACTGAAGTTAAGTTGCCTAGCTTGGCAAGTTTACATATTAATCAAAATATCATAATTGCCATTTCATGAGAGTCATATGTAAACGACTTAATTAACTAACTTTTTGA
Source organism: Brassica oleracea var. oleracea (assembly GCF_000695525.1). NCBI lineage: Eukaryota > Viridiplantae > Streptophyta > Magnoliopsida > Brassicales > Brassicaceae > Brassica > Brassica oleracea. The sequence goes on along the minus strand of NC_027755.1, from coordinate 28,937,786 downwards.
AAAAGGTTACACATTAGTAACATTGTGAGATTGTTCAACCATCAGGGGATTCCACAATTTACCGATCAGAACCTAAAATGTTTTTGGAGACACTAGGAGCATGATTGGTAAGGCTATAAAAATATTTTACAGTATTTACAGCATTTTTACAATATTTGTTTTCCAATTATAGTCTTTAAATATTTTAGTGGATTCCATATAAAATCCACAACCTCTACAACGTTTTGTTGTTTGTTCATATGTTTTTTTTTTCTAAAGCAAAGTATTTAAATATTTTTGAAAAGGTAGAATTTTCTCATACCAAAAAAACATACAACTATATCAATAAAACTTTAAAACTATACACTAACCAATAATCCACTAGAACATGTGTTTCCTCTACTTAGCGTCGACATGTATGTGTATATATAGTTAAATACTGTATATAGCATGTGTTTTATTTTATTCTTTTATGGTTTAACGTTGGTTCCAAAGGATTCTGTATTGATATCCAAACTTTTTCAAAGAATATCAAAACACGTGTGAATGAAGTGAATAATAGTTGACCTCATTAAAAAAAATAAAAATAAAAATAAAAAAATAGTTGACCTCATTAGAGACGACGTCGAGCTTTTTCTGATCCTCTCCCTGAATGTTAACGGCTCCTTGAACGCCGGTCAGATTAGAGATTCCGGCGCGCTGTACAAGCGAAGCGATCTGCTTACAAGCCATCGCTATGCTCGACATCACTATCGTCAGCTCTGTATCTATCTCTCCTTTCTGCTCTTGTCTCAGCAACCAACCCGTCAGCGTCTGAAGCTCGTACCCACTCTTCTTCCTCGCTGCCGCCGGCTTAGCCTCCGCCGAAGCATCCGCTGCAACCGCCATACACCTCACTCCACCACTAGCATGATGGTTTTTTCCAGCTGCTGATCGTTTCCCGCCGGAAAACAGAGATCTCTGGAAAAGGATTTGTGGCTGAGATGAGGCTGCCACGTGGCGAGAGCTTGAGAGAAGAAGATGAGACGATGACGTTGTTGCTGCCATTTTTGTGCGTTTGTGTTTTGAAAATTTTTTAGCTGATGGGAGTTTTGTGTGTTTGGAGGTGATGAGAGAGGATCGGATTGTGAGGTGGACGAAGGATTCGATTCATGTGGATTCCACTTATCTTCTATGGGGTTGACACGTGGCATTGCTCTCACGGAGTTGAAACAAAAGTGAATGTGATAACTGGTAAGCATTTCTGCATAAGCAGGCTACACTGTTTGTTAAGGATTCAGTAGTGTTGGGCCTGATGTAAGTTTATCTTAGTCAACCCAACACCACGACACAATATAGATCTTTGTCTGTTGGAGTGGCCCTTAAACCTTAACAAACCGATGTGAATTGAGACTTCTTAAAACAAAATTATTTTATGATGGGATTGGTTTAGATTATTTTACACCAAACCGAACCAAAATTGAGCAACTTATTGGAGGACATGTATCGGCTCTTTGATTCGCTCTTAGTTAATGAGTTTCATTGTATGCGCGCGGCGTGATGCTGCATTAGTATCACACATACTAGTTTCTTACATTTTCCAAGTTACTTGTTTAGTGGAACCACAGTATATCTTGAGAAGAAAGATTGTATTGTACATGTAGAAAGTTTGGAAGTTAGAGGACAAAACTTTTGGAGATTGTTATTACAAATACTCTTCGAACATTTTTCAAGTACTTTTGGCAAAAATAATATATATATATATATATATATTATATTTTCTTACATCAAAAATACGTTTATTCAAAGTTTTGACTACACTGTTTAACTAAAACAACTTATTATACTTGATTTTATAATTTCTCCTTCAAAAGTTGTACCGATATTACTTTGAAGTTCAATGCGGACGTGAAGACATGTACATCGTACTACGCACGTCGCTTTGTTTCCAAGGAAGCCACCCACCCACCAGTGAAAGTCTTGTTAATGAAAAAGATGATCAACTAAATCTTTTTACAATAGTTTATGTATTTTTGCTTACGTTGCCTGCAATTTTTTTAAATGCCCAATTTACAAATGATAATCATTAAAAATGTTTATATAATATTATGTAGCGAATCTGAAGATTCAGAGCTTCAAAAAAAAAAATTCTTGAGATAGCGAGAACAATGAAGCTATGAATAATAAAAATTCAAAACAATGCATAGCTTTTTGGCACAGAAAAGAAACACAATTCAAAACAATGCATAGCTTTTTGGCACAGAAAAGAAACACAAATATAAAAATACTAAAATGACACAAATTAATTGTGTTATTACTAGAATGACTCATATTTTTCAAAAATTATTAGAATATTTTTCTGGTCGAAATTATCCTTACCGGCAGTTATAACAAAAAAAAACATTACCAAAGTGCCATTAGCATTAGGTCGTTGGCAGATTTTTTTTTTTTTAAATTAATCTGTCGAGTAATAAGTCTGTTTATAAAATCTGTTTAGAAAAAGAAATCTATCGTTAATGTGGTGTCAGATTTTCTTAGAAACGTCAGATTTATTTTGACGACAAAGTTAATTGTCCGATTTGAATAGAAACAGATTTATTAGGATATGTCTGGCGAATGAGGTAGCAGATTTGTTACAAATATTAGATTTTTGTGGTCGACTTATTTTCATATGTTCGCTTTATTTTCTTATGGCAGAGTTATATATCCGACTTAAAATGGTTGGCGGACTTTTTAATTTATTTGGTGGCAAACTTTTTAATTTATGTTGTGGCAAATTTGTTGACGGAAATCTAGATATATGTAAATCAAATTTAATTTAATGTTCAATTTCAATCCGGTTTATGTTAATTTTGAATCTGATTTAGTTTTAGATTAATACAAGAATTAGGTAAATTTTTGCTTACTGTCGTCATCTTTTTTCTTCTTTTTTTACTTCTTTATCAAGTTGTCATCTTGAACATTTGGTTATTCAGATTCAGATCTGTAACTTTTAGATCTAGATCTGTTAAAGTAGATGTGTAATTTCGACCTCTGGTTTTGCCATCTTTAGAGATCAAAAAGAGTTTTTAAGAAGTAAATGGTAGCTTTGACGACCGGTTGCATTTGTCATTTTACTTGAGTGATACATTAAGCTTTAAGAACTCGACCTCTTTTTATATAAAAAACCAATAATCTAATCTAACTCGACCTCTTTTTATATAAAAAACCAATAATCACTTATAGTAGTAATACAAATGTTTAATCTAAACTTGTATGTGGCCTGTGTGGAAACAAATCGTAATAATATCAGCGGTTAAACCGGTTCAATAGAGAACTATGTATACTGGTGACAACAACAACACAAGAACCGATGCTAACTCTCTGATCCCTCAACAAGATCTTATTGGCAGTAACCCATAGGAGTTCTGACCAGCAATATTATTCATTGGTTCAAATATGACTCCCAGCCTTGTTGCTCAAGTTTCTTTCCTTTAACCATGTTCTCTGTCTAATGTCTTTCTGGTACTGACTCATCCTGACCAACCAAAGGAAACCCACAAGTCTTATTCATTCTTGTTCACTCTGACTATGTAACAAAAGATAAAAATAAGAAGAGCCTTGAGACGAGACAGTATCAGAGATCCGCAGCATCCGGATAGCAAGCAAGGCTGCGTTGGTGGAGTTGTTAATTGCAACTGTGGCGACAGGAACACCTCTAGGCATCTTTGGTAAAAAAAAGATAAAGGTTTAAGAATTGCAACCAAGTAATAGCTTAAGTGCAACATGAAACAGTGTGTACGTACCTGAACGATGGAGAGAAGTGAATCAACTCCATCCAAACAGTAGCACTTACAGGAACACCAATCACAGGCAAAGGAGTGAGTGAAGCAACCATACCTAGAAAAATCACATTTATTTCAGAAAATCTAATAATTTTGTAGGGACATGATGAGTTCATGTTTAAGACATACCTGATAAGTGAGACGCACCACCAGCACCTGCAATTATCACTTGGACGCCTCGACTATGAGCTGAGTGATTGTGAATACGCTGATACCTCTCTTGACATGTTGAAACATACTGATAAGATCCTGGAAGGATCGAATCTGTAGAACAGAAAGGGAGGGAGAAATGACGAAGAGCAAAGGGAGAAGAGAAGTGATAGAGGTAAAAATTAGGGATTGAACCCGTTGTTTGATTAATGATCGTAATCGATACGTTTCTCTGATATGTTTTCGAGTACATATAGTAGTGTAAAAGGCTTAGACAGTAAATAAAAAATAAGTAAACGAAGCCCAATTGTTGGCCCATCTTCATCAGTCCGGTTCATATCAATACTCCCCTCCTGAAGATCCAACTTGTCCTCAAGTTGTATGAACTGCTGTTGCCTTCTTGTATCTTCAACTTGTGATTGCCTCTGGTCAGCTTCATGATGATAGCAATCTCCAACTTTCGACCCTTTCTGAAAACAGCTTCCTCCATAACTATGTCTTCTGGATGTCTTTGTACCTTCTTCATGTTCATTCCATTGCCATTAAAATTAGACACCGAGACGAGACCAATGTTCTGGCTGAGACCACGTTTCCTTGACACAGAAACCATTGTACCTAGCCCACCCTTGTCGTGATCCATTTCTGGTGGCCTTGGTGATTGGAACCAATCATAGACAAAGAACTCCACCTTCTCTCTTGGATCAGAATTGATAAACAAGTAACGTCCATTTGTGTCATTTTCAGGTGTATCTTCGTTCAGTACCACTGCTGTCATAGTGTGATCAAGGAGCCACCTCGTCTGCTTGTTGTGCTTCCCATAATCTGATAATGACTCAGAGTAAGCTCTCATATCATAAGTAGAGAGTACGATGTGCCCTTCATTCCGCATCGTTCCAATTCTAGCACCATTGTCTCTCTTGTCTTGCTCCACCCACTGAACCATTCTAAGCCTCTTTTCAAGCTTTACTACTAGAGCATCGCATTTGCCATGGTTAGAATCCGCACCTTCCGCTTTCATGTGATGGACCTTTCTCTTAAACAACTCCAACTCTGAGTTAGCATAACACTTTTTCATACTCTGTTCCATCTCAAGCAAGCAACATTTTATATTGAAAACGAATTCCTAAATTTTCTCAACGCTAACCCCACCAGGATCCCATTCATAACCAATCATAGGTTCAGATCCTTCATCTCTCTACAGACGTAAATACAACGGCTTCACAGCAGCATCATAGATCACCTTCCTCATTTGCATCCATAAACCTGCAGCTCTTCGTGAGTTTTCTTTACTTAAACCTTCAAAGCGATCATTCATTAATGCACACCACATAACCTTCTCTACTAGTAGTCTACCAAGATGGTGATACTTCTCAAACCAATTTCCTGGAATCAGGCTAACGAGGCCTCCTGGTTCCCACACACGACTGTTGTAGTTAACCTGACACCACTTAGAGTAATGATCACACCCCATTGGTAGAACCAAGTCTCTTTCTGTGTCAGTCGGTGAATTCGCCCCCATTAACTCATCTGAAAGTCCGTCTGGCTCGAGTTCATTTCCCTTATGACTTCCACTTTTAAACTAAACTCTATGACCCCAACCTCGAACGGCTACTTTTCTTAGTCTCAGAGTTTGTTTGTTGCTCAAGCTTGGAGTCTCTTGTGAGATCATAGAATGTCTCCCTTGTGAAGAATCTCTTTTGCCTTTATGACATCCCAGATTTGATCCCTGAAGTTCACTCTTCTTGATGTCCTTGCCGATACCCATGGGATTACAATTTAGGCGTCTATAACTAGCATCTTTCTCATACAAATCATCAAGCTTCCACTCCTTAGCAGAATTGATGAATTGCTTCTGGTCTGTCAAGTTTATCTCAAACTCCCTTGTATCTTCCATCTTATCATCAGGACCCCAAGGATATAAACCAATCCCAAATTCTCCACTGTCCTTCGATGTAAGGCGCTCTTGTCCCTCAGATCGTTGTTCTCGTCCATCTGTTCTTACACCTAAGAATATTCTTGCACCTTTCAGATGACTCATAGATTCAGCCCTGGTGGAAGAAACTATGTCTTTTCTCCATAACCTTCGTTTCCTCACCTTATAGTTCCACTCCTGAACCTGAGATCTTCGAACTTCTACCGTCTCAGGAAGCATCACGCCCACATCATAAATAAGGGATCTTGCCTTATAGCCTGCTTCAGTCCCAGCTTCCGAGAGACATTTGAACCCCGTTTCCACGGCTCCAAGCGGCTTAACTCGCTTCCTCACCTTATAATAGTACCATCTGACAATAAGCTTTCTTGTATACTTTCTTCCTTTGTGAAGCAATTCTGATTTCTCCAGCTTGAAAAGTTCCCCATCTTTTGTAACCTTCTCATCTGTTACTATACAGCTTCTGTGAAGTCTAACTTTTGAACCGAACCTTATGAAACCCTCGTTTCTCTCGTTGCCTCATCTGTTGTTGGACCTGAGAATGATTGCCACGGCTCTTATACTTGTTTATTTCCTCCGATTCAGACTCCAGTGTTGCTTCATCCTGCAAAGACTTCATCACAGCCTCAGGATCATCATGTTCTAGCGCTTTAACCTCCTCAGCGAAGATACTATGATCCCCTATCAACGTATTAACGTGACAATCTATATCCATAGGAATATGAGAGGCAAAGGGATGCGTCTCTCGCTTCACTCCTGTATCAACGATCTGTCTCCTTCCCATGTGGATTTGCAAATCATTTTTAGTATCTCTACACCCCGAAGATTCACAGAACATTCCTAAACTCTTACAAGCTACTGCGAGTTTAATCCGTGTGGCTCTCTTCTCACAATCATTATGCTTCTTCATCTTCACAGTCTTCACTATCATACAACTCCTCTGAGATGTCTCAAGCTTTGTAAGATCTAACGAACCAGGCAAATCAAGAGTTCTTCTGGGTGACTTACTTTTCAGTGTCTTAAATCGAGATATGTGGTAGATTAGCTTGATCGGAATCCTTCTGAACCGGATACCTCCGTTGGGTTTTATATCTTCAAACCTTTTAGGGATAAAACCTTCGGTCAGCTTGTTCAGCGGAAGCTCCTCACGCAGTTTCTGACTGTCCAGTCGAAGCTCCTCACGCAGTTTTCGATCCACATCCATCTGTTTGTGTGATTGTAGTAGCTTCTCGAGCTTATCACTGAAAACCATTTTTTTTTTTAAACCTCAAGGTCGAGAGGAACTTGAGCTCTGATACCAATGATAAGATCCTGGAAGGATCGAATCTGTAGAACAGAAGGGGAGGGAGAAATGACGAAGAGCAAAGGGAGAAGAGAAGTGATAGAGGTAGAAATTAGGGATTGAACCCGTTGTTTGATTAATGATCGTAATCGATACCTTTCTCTGATATGTTTTCGAGTACATATAGTAGTGTAAAAGGCTTAGACAGTAAATAAAAAAATAAAGTAAACGAAGCCCAATTGTTGGCCCATCTTCATCAGTCCGGTTCGTATCACATACCTTCCTCCTTGTTCCCAAGGTAGCTTCTCCTAAAAGAAGAAGACAAATGGTGGTATGGGTTCATCTTCAACTTGAATCTCTTCACTTTCCTTCGTTTCTCTCCGCACTCGTGATATCAAACAGAGCATGAGGAATCTAGTTTGAACCCTAAGAAAACTCAAATCGATGAATCAAAACAGTACCATTTCTTAAAAGCGCTTCCATCAGCAGCACGTGTATAGAGGCTCACTCACTCTCCGACACCAGAACACATCACCTTTCTCCGAAGTTGATCTGAAAAACAGTTAGAACACCAGGCCGAATCCCAGAACTATGCAAGACAAGACAACCAGAGTTGAATCTAAACAGATCTAAGGTAAAAATTACTGTCGACCCTAAAATCCGACCCATTCCAGAGACTCCTCTTCACGCAGCTCGCTGAGGAACTCCAAGAGATTCGTCGTCTACGGATCTGCTCAGTCCCGCCGTGGACAGATTTGAGGCCGACACTGCCATTCCTAGGAGAAAGCTTGAGGCGAGTATGAAGTTGAGAGAAATTTAGGGATTTTTTTTTTTAATATAGCTTCTTCTAAAATTTCTGGAGGGGGTTTTGATACTTTCATTCGTCTTAAAGATTAGTCTAGTAATTACAAAAGTTTATGAGTTATTATAGTCATTACATGTATTATTTGAGTCATTATAAGTAATTTCTCATATAAAAATCATTATATAAGTTTTAAGAAGCACAATACTTTACATAATAACCATAGTTGCTTCGATAAACTTTTTGAATATCGACAAAAGCCTAGCAAGTACTTTCTTTTTTTTTGGACAAAAACCTATCAAATACTTTAATATAGATATATAAAACCATATCTAGAGGATGCTATATAGAATAAAAATTTAATTAGTATATACAAATCATTCATCAAAAGATCTTCTATATATACAATGTACTCACAAACCTCACAGCATCTTCTTCAATATACGAATTATATCCCCATCTTCTCTATATATTACTATTTACTCTTTAATCAAGTTAACTTTAAACCCCTAAAATCAATAAAGGAGAAAGACAAGAAGAGAGACCTAAAAAACAGAAACAATGTCTTATTCTTACCTCAAACTGTCAATCTTTCTCATTCTCTCATCTCTTCTTCATGCCGCTTTAGGTACGTACAGATATACTTGACCCAAGATCATGATCAAGAACACTAAGATCTTTTCCATATTTCTTATCTCAAAAATTATACTTGGTTAGACATGTTTTCAGTTTTTAGATCAAAGGAATAAACCATAGATTTTACATTTTGACTGATAACATGACCGGTTTAAGATAAACCATAGGAAAAGAAAATCATTTATGTGAACATTTCATTTTTGTTTTCTTTATGTCTATGTTTTGTATTTCCTATAGGGGAGGGAATCATTTGCGAGAACCTGCCCACGAATATATGCGCGTTCTCGATATCGGCTTCCGGGAATAGATGTTTGTTGGAGACAGCTAACGTTGCAGGAGAATACACTTGCCGGACTTCCGCGGTGGAGGTTGAAGGGATTGTAAACCACGTGGAGAGCGATGAGTGTGTAGCTGCTTGTGGGGTTGATCGGAAAACAGTGGGGATCTCGTCGGACGCAATGATGGAGGCAGGTTTCGCCGCTAAGCTTTGCTCTCCGGCTTGTTTGGATTATTGTCCTAACATTCTCGATCTTTATTTCAATCTCGCAGCCGGTGAAGGTACCATCTTGAGCTTTTCTTAAGTTTTTCTCGAGTACGTTGACATTTTCTTGGTGTGTGTAGATATGTAAATCTTATAACCTGCATATGATATGATATATTAAGACGGGGTTTCGGCATGGGCAGGTGAAACATTGGTGTAAAATGTCTACAACATTGGCGTAAAATCTCCATAATCTAATAAATTATTTAAGTAAACATAAGTTTTTATAATTGTTAAAAAATATTAATATTGTTATTAAATTGATTATAGCCTTCAAAATTTAAGGGTCGGTCTGATCGATATTCCGATGAAATATTTGAATGTTGTTATAAAAGGTCTTCATATATACTGTATATAATAAAACTTAATCAGTGTAAGTCCATTTTAATAATTAATTAGGTATACACGTTTGTATATTTATTAACTAAAAGCATAAATACCCTTCTTTTTGTTGTGCTAAAGTATTTATACCTACGTAACTGAATTTTTTGCAAAAGACATTTGTTGAGACATTGATATTCGAACCAAAAAGTGAAAACAAAACTGTATTTACGAAAATAGGAACAAAATCAAGTGATTACTGTAAATAGAAAGTTGAAACTATGTTCAATATGGCTGATTAATGAAGTAAGAAATCATATCTCTTATATATTAAAAGAGAAGCATTTGCAATAAATGTGTTCACACACATTGACACGTGTCATCCTCACAATCATTTCAATTTTAGAATGCTTACGTGTCATCTTCATAGGCATTTAGCAATTAATGTGTTCACATACTAATTTCTTTTAATCACATCATTTATAGTTTTCGGATTTTGAATGTTTGTATTAGTGAATTGACGTTATGTCCGGACAAGAACTGAATAATATCATTGTTAAAAGAAATAAATTACAAAATCATTAAGATTCACATCAACTAAAATGATGGAATTAGAATGTTTTTAGAAATTGAAAGTTTCGGATTTTGCCGAACTTGGCCTTGGTTGAGGTTTATGCATACGAAAGCAACAAATAATTGTGATTAGTTATGAATTAAGGAAACTGAGGTGAAAAATATCACACACAAAGTTGGATCTTTAGTTTAGCCAAGTATTATTTTTTTTACAGAGTTTTCATATCAAACCAAGAATTAGAAACATAATCATATTGTTAGAAAAAAAATCAGAAATCAAAAAGCTTTAAAAGAAAAGAAAATTCTCGAAATCGATTGAAAAACAGAATTCATGTACCAAATGAAGTGATCACATTATTTTCGACGCAAATCTAACCTATTTCACTCGATTTTATCATGTTTTTATTATATTTACCAATATTTTTTTGTAAGAAAGTACATGTTATTGGTTATAAACTACGATAATTTTGTAACATGCCCAAAAATATTGACACGACGCCCAATTATTTTTATTGGTATTCTTAAAGTATGGTCCAATAATTATGTATTGTATGTAAACATAAGCCAAACATATTAGTTTTACATTTATTTATTTTTCTTTATATCAGTAGAAAAAAGTAAGTCTGGGTAAAATATTTGGATCCGAAGAACCGAGCCGAACTTGATTTGAAAATAATAGTAAACACAAACTAAAACTAAAATTTATTAAGTATTCAAATGGATCTA
>NC_027755.1:28914415-28926763 GCF_000695525.1 Brassica oleracea var. oleracea | reverse complement strand
ACATTTGGATTTTTGTTAAAACATCATTATTAAAATTGGTACCCAAACTTGAACCGATCGAACCTACGATGTTTGAACCAAATCTAAACCAAATTCAAACCAAAATTTGTAAATATCCGAATCATATTTAAATTTCTAACTCTAAAAATTTGAAATCTGAATAGATCAACTGGATCCGAACGGATATCTGAATGCCCATCCCTTGAAAATCTATACGACAAATTTTTTTATTATAACGTAAAATAAATAATCTAATCAATTATTTCACTCCGCGCATGGCGCGGGTTATTACCTAGTACTTGTGTGTTTTATGTGTTTTTGCTATATTCCTTGGGACCTTGGGTCGGGTCCTTTTTCTAAGCATGCATGAAACTTACTTTAATATTTCGGGCGTTTCTTATCGCCAAAGCAAGGAATTTGGGTAGGAGCTTGATTGTTATGCTTCACTAACTTAACTATTATTTGAATGATAGTGATTTATCTACTGCATAATATGGTTACGCAAATTACGCTGGTACAATATGTATGTAAAGTGTAAATTTGACGTAACGTACCAATTGACTACATGCAGGTGCATTTTTACCTGATCTATGTGATGCTCAGCGGATAAATCCTCACCGTTCAATGTTGGAAATGCTCAGTTCCGGTGCCGCTCCTGGGCCTTCCGAGCCTAATTCAGGTCCTGTCTCCGACACCTCAGCCCCTGCTCTAGCTCCGGCCGCTATGTAAAAGTAATGTTATTAATTTCACGTGTGTCATGATTTATGTTTAATATTGATTCATTTGAGAAAGAAGACGAAACGGAGTGAGTTTGATTTTTGGTTCTTTTCCTTAACATTTTCCCATATAGTAAAAACTTTTGTCATATCTTTACTCTGTTTTCGTGTTATATGCCATGTGCAGTTGCAACTTTTTTTTTTTTTCCATCTAAATTTTATTTAAAGGCAATAGCTCAAAAACAAAACCATACAACAAGGCTCATCTTCTCAAAACCTAAACCAAATGACCAAATAAAACCCAAACACAAAACAGGGTCTTCGGCCCAAACTACCTAATCGGCCTAACCGACGAAAACACACCAACAAAACGCGTGTTAAGATTAACGAAAAAGAAGGACACGTGTCAACCTTTAACATCAAGGGAAGACACACGTCACCCAACCAAACACCGTCACCGAACGTGACCGAATCACTAAGTTAGCGTCGGCGAAGACGAGAAAGAACCGCAAGATTCGCCGGACCACGCCGGAATCATACCCACAACACCGAAATCAACCGGGACCTTAACCAGAGCCACCGAATCTACCTCCAACGACTGTATTGGAAGATTGTTGGAATCAGCTTCTTCAATCGAACGTGATGGAGAGCTCAATCGAAAAACGAAATCGAGAGCTCATCCAAGCTCAGGCCCTCACACACCAAGAACACGTCACACATCTCGGTCGCACCAACCCAAACATTTGATACTATAACCAGCGATCACCACCGCAGACGACCGAACTGGCTCAAGATAGAGCACATAAACGCCGTCAGAGCTTCATCGCCGTGAAACGGAAGCCAGATAGTTCCGCTAGAGGGAGCGCGAACCACTAGAAACAAGAGCCGGCTACACGCCGTCGAGAGGACCACCGTGTACCAGAATCGAAATTTTTCACCGTCGAAGGGACCACCGCGACTCTTAATCTCTCGGAATCTCAGAGAGAGAAGAGAGAGAAAAAGTCTACCATCCCTGATTAGTTTATAACAATGGAGAAATCTATAGTATTGTGCAGTTGCAACTTAATACCTCGATGCTTAATACCTCGATTATAACATCTATTTAATAAATACGAACAAATGTCTTTCAGTTTATGGTTCAATTTCTCTTGAAGCTTATCCTGGTGCTTTTTATATAAAATGGTAAAACGTAAAGTTGAATTGTATATAAAATGAAAAAACCTAAAGTTGAGCTGTATTATAAAAGTGAGTTTGCTCCAATGTATACTTATGATAGAGTTCATCTATTTATAGACAAAAATATAGAAAACTGATATCTTCATTTTTAAATATAAAGGCAAAAAATAGGATTCATTTATATTTTTGTATATAATTAAAAATCTTATTATATATGCATACATTAGAAAAAAAATCAAACTTTGCAACAAAAATCTCTATTTCAGAAAAAAAATATAGAAATGTACACCGGAAATGCTTTAAGAGAACGAACTTACATTGCACGTACTCATGAGCTTAACTTGTAGCTCATGTAATATGGAACGGGTTTGTATTTTCTTTTGCTTTATTTTTGCAAATGGTTAAAACATTTATGGGAAACCAAAACAAAATCAGCTGCACCTATACTATGCCACTAAGACCATTTCCATTTCACCTCTATTTTAAAATTTTTTATTATAAAAGTAAAATAGAAATGAATTTTTTGCTCTGTTGTATTTCTCTATTATAGAGAAATGGTAAATTTGCCTCTGTTATGAAGGAACACATTAGGACAAAATTTCAATTCTCTATAATAAAAATCTCTAAAATAAAAATGGTTAGAGATATCCTAAGTTACAGGAGAGATTATGAGCCGCAGTCTTTTTTTTTTTTTGTAAAAAAGGCTTTCATTAAAATTTAAAACAAAGTACAGATGTGATTTGTTAAATCACATAATTTGAGAAAGTGTGATACATGAAGTAGACATAAAAAAGAGCTATAAAAGTTTGAAAACTTAGTACAACTCTTAGCTTAACTAAACTAAAAAGGATATTAATGCGCTTGATAGGAACCTCGACCTCTACGGCCTCGTTTTCCTTTTCCACGAACTGTCATCCATCCCATATCTTGGTACTTTTGTGTCGGTTTGATCAACCGACCCCCTCTTGTCATGCTTCCAACTTCATCCATTTGTTCAGTAATATGAAAATCACTTTCCATGTTACTAACATCTTGGATTGACTCGGTTGAAAGAGGAGTCATTTTTAAAGGATCACTTGCTGAGAGTATTGTATCCTCATCCATGATAATTTCTGATGGAGCATCGTCCATAACTTGTAAAGAAGTGTGAGCAGATGATGTACCTGCTAGTGTAGAAGATAGAGTAAACTTTGCATTCGGAAGTGAATTACCGTGAGTAGCAGGGCTGTCCTTGTGAGAATTAGCTACTTGAGGAGACGTAAACTCTGTAGTTGCTGGTGAAGAACTAATGTCCGTTGAGGATGCTACTGGCTTCCCGAATTCAAAGGGAACATGTTGATTCTGCTGGACATCAGAATCACTATTATCCAAAAGAGAGTCTATATCAACTATTGGGATATTCAAATCCTTGTGTTCAGATCTTTTTTCATCTGTTGGTGGAATCTTGTCTTCCTTTAGTAGACACCTCTTTGCTTTGTGACCTAAACTTCCACATCTTCCACAAGTTGATGGAATCCAAGAGTAGATCACATCAACTAAGAATATGTTACCAAGCTTATCGTCCAATGCAATCTGTTTGGGAAAACTTTTGTCGAGCTCTATTTCAACCAAGATCTTAGCCTCTCCAATGTTTAAGGGATCCAGCCTTGGCTTATGTGTAAGCATGGGCTCACCTAGACCTGAAGCAATGTGCGAGATTCCAAGTCTAGAGTAGCAGTTGGTTGGAATATTTTGTACGGTCACCCAAGCTGGCACCGTGGAGATTTCAGGGATTTTTAAAGAACCTTCTGGATTCCAAGGAGCCACAAACATTAAGCAGTCATCTACATGCCAGACGCAACGTTGAATGATCCACTGTCTTGTCTCTTTGTGTGGAACATGGAAAAGGTAAGAGGATTCTCCTAGTTTTCGACTACCAATTTTGCAGCTTCTACCCCAGAGACGGTTTACAACAGCATGTGTAAGACCACCCGAAGGAGCAGAACAGCGATGAAATTGCCCAATCACATATTCTCCTACATTCTCAGGGCCAAGCTGAAGTACCTTAGTTGGAATGATGATCTCAGGAGTGCCATCAAGTCTGAAAGTTGGCTGGAAGCACGATACAAGTTCCTCGTAGCCGGGTTCATCCTTGCAGCCCATGGAAAGCGGAGTGAACCATCTTCCTTTAGTTCTGGAGGCGGCAACTGTGTAACTGGGAGGTTCGGTGAAGAAGGTACTTTCAGCGAAGATTTCTTCTTCTTAAAGTTGGTACTTTCATCCAGTGAAGGCCAAAATTTCTCAATCTGGCTCTGCACCAAGTGTGGATCATAGTTGCAAGGCGTTGATGGCTCAGGTGGTGTACAAGGATAAGGGAACTTTAGAACAAGTGGCTTTGACCATGCTCCCATTGAAGGTACGAATAGTGATGGGTCTTCTTCCATAGTATCTTCTGTTTGGTGAGGAATATCTAGTTGTGTTTGAGGAGCCTCAAGAGGAACAACATCAAAGATCTCGTCGTTACAGTGAAAGGTTGGAGGAGCTGTGGTCGACAAAGGAGCAACAGAGTTGTGGTCAGCAATTCCAACAGTGTCGTGGTTGTTGTTATTGCTTTGCGACGGAGGAGTTGTGGTCGACGGAGGAGTTGTGGTCGACGAAGGAGCAGTGGAGCCATGGTTGTTGTTGCAGGGCAGCGAATCTTTCTTTCGGAAAGGTGGAATCTCTGGCAAATCCATGGAAATTTAAACAGAGACAGATTGGATGAGTGAAGCACAAAGATTGAGGATTGGATTTGATCCACCGTAGCAGAGGAGAAGGCAGAGCAAGAGAGCCAACGGCGGAGCCGCCGTGAAAAAAGCAACGAAATTTTCTTCTAGGGTTGTCTCGATAAATGGGCCTGAGAGCTTATTTTCATATGCTTGAGCCGCAGTCTTCAACAATCCAATTTGTTACCCAACAATATATGCTATACAGGATGACAATGTGTACATGTTCGAGAAATTGGTCTGCAAGAGCAGCAGTAAATCAATATAATGACAGAAGAGAGAAGAAGGGAGAGATGAAATAGATATACATTTCAAAGTTATTCCTTTCGTTCCGTAATATAAGATGTGATGTTCCAAATTATAAAATATTTTATTAGTTTTATGATAATTTAATTTCAAATTTATATTTATCTTTTAAAAAGTAAGTTTTTAATTTTTGTGTCCTTTAACCAGAACTTCTCTGATTTTGCTAATTCATTCTCTTGCATTATAATTGGACCGACTTCATACTCTTTTACTCCAATTTAATAAACCAATTCCAAAATACGTTTTGTCTTCAGTACATAGTAGTCATCATCATTAACTACTCCCTCAGTTCCTGAAAATAATATTTTTTGGATTCTTTTCTTGTTCAACAAAGATAGATTTTCTATATTGTTAAGGTACTTTTTTATATTTTTGTGAAACATTAATTGAGAAAATTTGAATTAATTAAATTTCATTGGTGAAAAGTTATTGGAAAATATATACTAATAAAGTTAAAAATAAATTAAATTAGAAACATTTATTAAATTCTTAAAAAACGTGTATATTTTAAAAAAATTTAGTTTCGGAAACAAAGGTAATATCAAACACCGTGATTTTTCTCATTAAAACGCGCCCTTCACAAATGCCACTGATTTGTTTATTGCCCATTCAGCGCACCGGACCGTACGTGTATTTGGATCTTAGCATTTATCGCCACTTAAAAATCAAATTGTTACTAGTTTATTATATTGCTTATAATACTCCCTCTGTTTCATAATATAAGTAGTTTTGGCTAAAAGCGCGAAGATTAAGAAAATTATTATGTTTTTAAAAAGTATTTTATACTAATAAATAGTTTAGATATAATTTAACCAATAAAAATAAATCTATTTAATTTGATTGGTCACACTGAATTCAATAAATGTAAAAATTACCTAAAAATACGAAAACTACTTGCATTTTGAAACAAAAAAATTTCTTTAAAACTACTTACAATATGAAATAGAGGGAGTAGTCTTTTTTTAGTTTTCCCCTTTTTAGTTGGGTAAAAAAATACAAATGTAGTACTTCAGGTTATAATATTAACACTACGAGACTGTGAATGTGAAAAAGAGACCAACATGCATGTATAAAAGCGTTGTTTTCTTCGACACAATCATATTGTATACTCTTTATACTGTATGTCTGTATCTTATGTGATATCTGGGAGAAGATGCATAAATACGGAGTCATGTGAAAATGGAAGTGAATTTCATTAAACTTTATCCAAATAATAACTACAACGCAAAGAACCGCGTGAACCAGTCAAAGTACAGAACGCCAATATCCGACACGTAGGTCCCATCTCCAGCAAACACGAAGACAAAAATGGTTTCCCAGTCTAGTCTGAAACCGGACGTCGGATTTGGTCGAATCAGCTTAACTCGAACAGGTGGCTTTAGGCCTTAGGCCATCCGCTGCAAAAGTTGAGAGGCAATAACATTACCCTTTTGCATATTTAGTGTTTTGTGTGGATTATGTGACATTGAAAAACAAAAGTCATAATGTTACGCCTTCTACATCAAAATGTGCACACCTGATTTCTCGGAACATCTTGACAGAATCAACAAAATGCCAAATAAATTACGGTCGAAAAATAGCCAAGAGAAAGTATACTTATTGTGAAAGCCGAGAAAATAAATTGGTGTGGTTTCAAGAATTACTATATGATACTCCATAATTAAGCTTAAACAAACATGCGTGTCATGATTGTAATCTTAAAAAAAACTCAAGTTACGTAAGACGATATCGTACCCTTCTTTTTTTGTGCACCATCATACTTCTTTTTTTGTTGACTGAAAAAAAGACAGCTGCCATTACTAAGATTTCGATATTGAAGGCGGTGTCAATAATTAATCTGGCGACAATGTCTATTTTGTAACAGCAAATGGCTTAGGACAAAGACTGCACGTTGCTCTATAGAAGACCAGCATTTCAGCATTTAATCAAATCCAGTTCCCAAACTGTTCGTGTGCTCCTGAGTATTAAATGAAGTATTAATAAATCAGCTTCAATTACTCTTTTAGTTCCCAAAAGTAATAGTACGAACATTTATTAAAAATTTAATAAATATTTATAATTTAATTGATTTTTTATTTTATTATACACTTTGCAATAACATTCCACCAATTAAATTTAATCAATTCAAATATTTTCAATTAATGTTCCTCCAAAATATAAAAAAATAATTTTTCAAAAAAAAAAAATATAAAAAAATAAGTTTTCAAAAAAAAAATTATTTTTCAAAAAAAAAAATATAAAAAAATAATTTAACAATATATAAAATCTATCTTTGTGGAACAAGAAAAAAATCTAAAAAATCTTACTCTCGGAAGTATTATATTTTTGTTTGAACAAATATTATTGTATCATCACAAGTGTACAATTAAGAGATTATGATTGAAAGAACTAAGACAAACATTATCGCAGGGTCCTTACTGGGTTTTTAAGGGAAATGACCTATTTAAATAATTCAACAGAAAATAAATCAGTCATTACCGATCCTTAAGTAGGTGTTTTTGGCATCGATTTTTAAGTGGGGTTATATACCACGTGTCAAGACGTAAACTGTTGTTATTTTTATTTTCTTTCTTTCTATCTTTTGTTTGCCCTCTTCGTATTCATCGAAGATGCATGCGATGGAAATACCCTATGATAACATTAAAAAAGTTTTTATCACAAATATAGATTCTAAAAATCAAAATGACCAAAATGTTTTATTAAAAAGATAAATATACACTTATACTCCTAAGGTTAACTAATCCAAACCTTAAGGTTTAGGGTTAAGCGGTGGAGATTTGGGTTTGAAGTTTAAAATTTATAAAATAGAAAATAAATATTAAAAATTTGAAAATAGAAATTTTAAAAATAGTTTCAAAAAATATTTTTGAATTACAAAAAGAAAATTTGAAAAAAAAAAATCGTAAAAAAAAATTCAAAAAAAAAATTATAAAAAAGTTCAAATTTGAAAACATATAATCTAAAACTATAAAAAAAATTATTTTTTTTATTTTTTATTTTTTTAATTTTTATATATCTAGGATATTAGTGTCATTTTACCTATTAAATGAAACATTTTGGTCATTTTTTTTTGTGATCTATTTTTTGTGACCAAAACTTGAAAATTGTCTATTACGAGAATTGCCCTTTTATTTAATAAATAAATTTTATTTAAAAAAAAAATTAATTTTTTTTAAGAACCTCTAATTAAGAAACTCCCATTGGATCGCTAAAAATAGGAGTTTCTTAACTAAAGTTCTTAACCTCACTTAAGTACATTTAAACTATTAAATAATCATTAAGGATCTCACTTAAGGATCACGGGATAATCATGCTCTAATAACAAAGCTGGTTGGGCGAATTAAAAAAAAATGGTCTAACCTATGCTAACCTATGGGTGGACATCCCATATATATTAAAGGAGAAGCATTGTAATAAATGCGTTTACCCTAAACTGGACACTTGTCACGTGTAGAAGCATTGTAATAAATGCGTTCACGTTAAAATGGACACATGTCACATGTAAAGAGCTTCTCAGCCAAACTCTTCATAAATATGTTGACACTATGTACTTTATATTTTTTAATATAAAACTCACATGCATTATTCTTCTTTAGGTTATTCTTACTGTTTACGAATGGAGCTGGACAAATTATTCATAAATTTTGATTCGATTCGTTATCCGTTTTGATTTGAACCGAAAAATCCAGATATCTGTTACTCTACGAAACAAATCAAATACTAAAATTCAATATCCGTAAGAAAAAAACAAATCACAAATATCAATATTTATAGGAACAAATATCCAATTTGATATGTTATATATATTTAAAGAATTATATGTAAGCTATATATTATATTTTATATAAATTTTACAATATTTTTGTTTTTAAATAATTTCATTTTAGAATTTTATTTTTCATGTATTATTTTGAAAAAATGTCATTTAATATTAATTAACAGTATCTTTATATATTTATCAACCATCTTTATATAGTTTTACATACACGTACATGTGCACATTGACGTGAGCACTTTATAACTAAGTATTTACCACAACTGAAATATCTAAATTTTTTAGAAGTTAAAATATTCTTTTTGTTAGTGTTTCTTTCACTGTCGACCAAATTGTAGTAAAATGATTTATCTTAATAATTTTTTTTTTTTTTTTAACTATTATCCATTTAGAAATTACAATATGAAACTATTTGTTCGATATCACGACTAGATATCGAGATTAAACATATTAATGTCTCCTTATTAAAAAATAACGAAACTAATAATCATATTCTGCGCAAAACACGGATTATTACCTAGTACCTCGTTGTTTTTTAAGACCTGTTTCAGGATGCAAATATTGGCAAACAAAATTATTTTACTAATTAATACTTATCCATTGCTTAAGAGTTGTGGGAACAAACGAGATAGAGAGAGGAAGTGGGATACTAAATATCTCAGGAACAACCGAAAAACAAACAACAAAAAGCCAAAGGGAGACATTATACTACTAAGATTCGAATGGTGGTTAAAACGATCCAAAACCTCGTCTCTGTCCACAAGATCTTCTTCATCTTTCTTCCTTCCTTTTATTATTCGTCGGTTAAATCTTCAACTATCTATAATAAACACTAATCTTGCTACTATTTCACTACCCTATGTCATCAAATCTTAAATCTTATTCCTCCTTTTACTTTCTTCAAACCTTTCCTAAACAGACCCAAAAGTTTCACGTGAACCCAAGTCGGTCAGTAAGCCCAGTCGGATGGTAACATAGGCTCATTCACTCCCTGTCCCATCTTCATCTGGCTCGAGAATCCACCATTATTGCTCTTCGGTCTCCACGATGGCTCTGTTATTTTACAAAAAAAAAAGATTTTAACCAAATAATTACAAAATTGACAACTTAAAAATAGTTATCCTTTGATAAAAAAAAAAAAAGTTATACTTATGGGTTGTTTGGGGTTTGGTATAATACCATAGAGACTAGCCGATGACCGGATCACTGGCTGTTGGACCAGAGATTCGTCTAGGTTAAGAACCTCCGCCACTCTAGCCGGAACCAAGACCGTGGCAAGAGCTAAAATCCCAAAAAGCTAAACAATCAGAACCGGAACCAAAATAAATTAAAGATAAGATCATTGAAACTTTACTTGGTTTCTCGCGAGTTTCGGCGTCTGCATGGGAAGTATGGTTAACACGACGAGGCAAGAAGACACCAGTCCCGGTTGATCTAGGTTTCCCGGTGCGGTCTCCGAGGAAAACAGCATGCATTCTCGAACCATCGCGCCTGTGTGGCTGATTAGACCATGCAGATGGCGAGAAATTCACATGACCAGCAGTTTTGTTGTTATTAGCCTTTAATCCTCTGCGCTGCTGCTGCTGCATCAGCTGTTGCTGCTTTAGCTGCTGAAACTGCAACAAAGATAACAGAATATCATCATCATCATCCAAAACTGATAACAATCAAATGATGTCGATTTGAGATTCGTTACTTGGATAGCTTGTAGCTTCTTGTATTGGAGAGATTGGCGACTGTAGTAGCCTGATCCGTCCTTGGGGATTTTAACTGCGGCGAGTGGATGTTTTCTTGGAAGATCGAGAACTCCTCTGCCACTGTTGTAGCCGTACGATTCGTCGCTGATATTCGCCATCGCCAACTCCTCCACAGCGGCGCAGTACATATCCCATGCCGCCGCGTGAGAAGAAGCTCTCGTCTGACAGTTCTGATTACGACGACCATAACCGATCCCGGCCCCACACAGAGTCGAACGAGTCGCACCCCACACCTGCGTGAACCATAAGTCGACAGTTACAACTTAAATTAACCTCCAAAAAAAAATGTGGAATCGATGGTAAACAGAGATAAGATAAGAGTACATCATCCAGAGTTGGCTGAACCGTTTTCCGGGTAAATCCGGTTAAGTAATACTCTTCGTCACCGATTGGCTTAACGGTTCTATCTAAACCGGAGTTCTGCCCGGATCCATGACGACTCAGCTCGTAAGGGAACAAGTTGGACTCATCACCCTTAAAAAGCTTGTTCTCCTTTTCCAGGAGAAAGTCATCGTCGGTGAGAAACTCTGGCGGAAGCCGGAACTCAGCTTCGTCGACTAAGCAAGTAGGCTTCATGTCTCTCTTTAGTAATCGCTCACGAGTATAGAAGAAGTGAATTTTTAATAGCGGAGGTTGCTGCTTCGTTAAGTTTCAATAATGAGTTTTTAAGAAAATGGAAAGGGACCCAGTTTCAGGAGGGAAAGGGGACGAGAGGTATTTGTAGGCGAAGGAAGAAGATGAAGTTAGTGGATAGTGGTGGTGGTGGCGGTGGTGGTGGGGGAGAGGTTTCGTTTCCACGCGCCTCAGGTTTGGAAAATGGACTTCACGCGCATGTGAATACAGCGGAGAGTTGAGTGTGGGCCTACTACTGGGCTACTACGAGGGAAAGTAAATTAGTGGGACCTACTCTCAGAATATCTGTGATCCGGGTTGACCAGCACGTGATAGCAGTTAAAACCGTCATTCCCTCGGCAAATGCCCTCATTGAATTTACTGAACTACCCTTTCAACTTGGTGGTTTTACGATTAGGCATTGAATGTGAAAGCGTGTATTAGGCATATTTGATTCGAGTATGGTCGCTCCGAATGGAAAAAGTGGATCAAGCGTTGCGGATTTAGCGGATTTAGCGGAACGAGAACGGATCTAGCGGATCTAGCGAAACAAGAGCGGATCTAGCAGATCTAATGGTTTAAAATATTTGTTTGAATGGTGAAAGCGGATAAAAGATGGTTCAAATTATAATTTGAAATGTAAAAAAATTTATTTAATTTTCAGATACTGTCTTTTATTAAAAAAATTAATGCAACAAATACATAATATATTATAAAAAAATAACATAAATTTAAATACAACACTTGTAAAACATATCACATAGTATTTTTATTTGCCCATAGTAAATTTGCAATTTGTTCTCTGATATTATCCATCAAATCCCCGTTAGCTATATCTGGTGTTTCCATCTCATTTGTATCAATATCTGCTTCGGTGTTTCCAATATGTGTTTGTCCTATTATTTCTGCAAAATCATCATCCACAAAATTCGAAATTCTAATAAAATTATGCAGACCCATTGTAGCCAATACCACTCTTTTTTGCACTTCAATATTATATTTTGGAAAATCACAAAGAATCCTCCATTTCTTATTCCAAACTCCAAATGTCCTTTCAATAACTGAACGCAGAAATACATGCCAACGATTAAAAAATTCCTGCTTGTTCCGAGGAGGAGGAGCATTTTCGAATTGTGACATATGATATCGAACGACCATGTTTCGTGAAGATCTATATGGAGCAAGAAAACCTTGTTTATTTGGATAGCCAGAGTCAACAACATAATACTTATCCGGTGGTGGTAACGGAAATTCAGGATCAT
>NC_027755.1:28903341-28912645 GCF_000695525.1 Brassica oleracea var. oleracea | reverse complement strand
TTTACCCGAGCTGATGTTTCACTAGGAAGATTGATGTCTGCTTGTCTTGAAGAATTTAAACTTTGCCTACGATTGGATGACGACATAACTACACACAATTTAAATAAATTTAGGTTTTACATTATTTACATAAATTTATAATCATATATTTACTTTAATATTTAATATATTTAATTTAGTTATTGACTTAACTAAATTAAAATAAAAAGTTATTATACTAACATTACTATGAATCATTCGTACATATAATTTTTAAATCAAAACTAAAAACTATCATTTCTTCACGTGTATTTTGAAATTTTATTGACAATATAATATTTTAAATTTCTTTAAAAAATTGATCTTTAATGGTCAGATTATAAAGTCAGATTTTAATTGCTTTTATTTTGGACAACAGTTTTAATTGATTTAAATATAATAGTTACTATGTTATTACAACTATGTTGAGGGCAATTGTAAAACAAATTTCCAAAAAGAAAATAAATGGCCTAACGTTTAAGACAATCATTTTTATTAGTTCTTTTTATTAATATGTACAAATCAGATTTTGTTAATTGAATCTCGTTAATTCATTATTTTGAAATGCTTAGATTCTATACGTAACACAACTATAAATAAATTTATAACAAATTTTAAACAAGAATCACCATAAAATATAAAATCTAATGTTATTATATGGTTGAGTATATTACACTAGCAATGTAGTAATGAATAAACCTTAATAGTTTTTTATCATATAATTATAATTAACTTACTTAATTATTTCTATTTTAAATTATAAATATTACTGTAAAACTTTGCTACCAATAAATATGCAACTAATGTTCTTTTCTATAAATATAACTAATTACAAGTACACATAAATAATATAATATGAATATATACCTCATAAACTTTGGAGGATAAACCTTATGATCTTTGATCTTTGGAGAAGAGACTTTACGCAATAAGCTTTGCGGTGATAGAACTCTAGCGATAGAAGTAAAGACTATTTTTTGTATGATATGCAAATGTTACATGTATTAGAGCAGTGTATTTATAGAAAAAAAATATTATTTTTTTGTTATATCTTGAATCTTGAATCGTGTGAATAAACCCATGCTATGCTCCACTCAACCCACTCCTTTTATCTGATAATGATGGTTCCTCCATCTATTTGGCTTAAAGACAAAATAATATTTGACCACTTGTATTTCACCCATCATTTTTATCTTTGCAAGTTTTGTTTGTGAATGGATAAAAAAATCGGGCGGCTCCCACCTGCATATCTCCCACTGTTTTTTACGCTCTCCATTCTCAGCCTGAATATCTTTAGTGATTTAAATGATGAACTTTACAACAAAATAGCGTATGCGTATGAGATGAGATAACTTCTACCTTTTCCAATAAAAAAATTTATCTTGTTCCTTAGATTTTACGAAATTATTATACATGACTTCTAAATTAAAAAAAAAGAAAAAGAAATTAATAAAATTTATCTCAAAATGTTTATGCCGTGCAATAATATGATTGCAAAGATTATAATTGTTTAGAAAGCGCGTTTATAGAAAAGTGAAGGCAATTTTTTATTTTTTAAACGAGTGTTCAGAAGAAAAGAAGAGCACCTGCTCCCGACGATCTCAGCCCCCTTCAAGAGACCATTTCGGGATCCAGATCTTGGCGGAGAAATCGTCGCGCGCGAAGGGGTTGAGGGCGGCGGAGCAGGTGCGGCAGCGGAGGGGAGCGTAGGGGACGGATTGGATGTCGCGGTGGTAGCGGATCGGGGAGATGCAGGTCACGACGGGGACGACGCACTTGCTGGTTTCGACTTTGTTGCGAGGCCAGACGTTCCACGTCATCCGGACTGAGTCGATTCCTTCGGGATCGAGGCTCTCCATCTCTGCCATGATTTTATTGATCGATAGGAGGAAAGATTCAACAACAATTGGGAGAAACGTTAATCAACGGTTGCCTTGTCGGAGCTCTGCGCCGAGGTTTTCCATGTGAGGAGAGTCGGCTTTGGAGTAACGGCGCGGCCGTTCTGAAGGATTGTGGTGGAGATGGAGCGGCTTGCATGTTGTAGTCGTTTAACCCGGGAGATGGAGGCTAACCTAGATCCATCATCGTCGGTCTTGTTGCGGGATGGGGTGGAGGCTTCCTCAGTTCTACCGTCGCCGCTCTAGCTTTTGGGAAGAGGAGGCTCAATCAGCTCCTTCTTCGCCGGTTTTGGTCACGGAGGGTGGAGGCTAACAAAGCTCCGCGCTGTCGTTGTGGAATCCCGGGTCTTTTAGGTTGAGGTGACGGTTTCGATTTGTTGAAGGTTGAGGTGAGTCGTGGGTCGCAACGGTTAAGATCTCAAGAAGAAGATCTCCGGCGACTGTTTCTTTTGTTTGAAGAGAAGGTTAGCGGTAGTTCTCGTCGTTCTTGTCTAGGGTTTCCGGTGGTTCATAGGCGGAAGAGATCTCGTTCAACGATTGAACTCTCCTGCGGGGTGACAAGGCGGCGTAGAAATCCGATGGCGCGGAGGCTCTTTAGGTTCGGAGCTCCGGCGAATAGTTGTGACGGTGGAAAGCGTCGGTGGCTGTGCGTGGATTGGGCGACTAAGTTGAGGCGAGCGACACGTGGAGGGCGGATCATCCAGATCATAGCACGTGTTCTGCTCTGCTTCCTTTCCGCGCGTCCAGAGCAACCACGGCGCAGCGTTTGTGGGCCTTGGGCCATGTGTCTTATTTGGGCTTCGGCCGGTTTTTTCTGTTGCCCATGTCTTTCTTGGGTTTTGTGGGTTGTAAGCGAGTGGTCTTGGGCCTCGGCCGTGGGCTAGGCCCAGTGGTTCAATAAAATTTCAATTTGGGAAAAAAAAAAAAATCTAAATAACAGGAGTGATACATACTTTAATAAAAGTTGTGTGTTTTATGCGATTCTGTGGAGTACAATTAATAGGGCACATGTCAATCAAATTTGCAATTTGAATCAAAGGCCCTTTTAGGTTTTACTTGGAACTAATCAAAATGCTCCATTTATCCATTTCACAAAAGGACAATCTCTTTTTTTATTTATTCTCTAACTATTCTCTTGTATATCCGACCTAATATATATGCTACTTCGACCATTATAAATCATTTGTTAGAAATTAGTAAATTCAAGATTTTGTAGCCATAATCTTTTACACAAGGAGACAGAGCAAGAGAGAACTTGAACTGCCCTAACGCACTTGGATCAAAAAGTTAATATCCTTATATAAATCATCATGATGAATACAACGACTTATAAAAACAGTTTTAGATTGTTACAGAAAAATATTAAATGTACTAGTTTAGAACTTTAGATAATGTTATACATCTTTTTCAGCATATAATATGGTTGTTTCAGCTTTCATCACTTCGCCTGAACAGTCACTGTTCTAGTTTTTGTCTTTTCGGGGTTTTTACTTTAAAGGTATCTGATTCGTTTCAACAGCTCACCACTGATGCTATTATCACCAAAGCTCCCCAAGAATGTTTTCTTGGGTCCACTTTCTCAGGAAAAATGTACACAACCAAAATGGCACAAAAACGCAAGGAGATATAAACATTGATCTTGAAGAATCCATATATACCAGAGAAACAGCGATAATAAGCTATGAATTTAACTCAATCAATACGGTTCTTCTTCTAGTATTTAAACATATAATGTCAAACATATAAAACCATAACGACAAGAACCTAAACCTAACTACTATATACCACGATCCAATGCCTTTAGAATATGGTATCAATGGTTAGCTTTCTTTTGGGCGGCGATTTTTCTATGATTTGCTTCTCGTGCTCCATGAATGTAGAGCCTTTGTTTGCAAATAACCTTCTGAGGTTTATCACTGATAGCTCGTAAAAGTTTCCAACAGCAAGATCAGCCTGAACCAGATCATACCTGCATATTTGTTTAAAAAAAAAAATAAAGTTAGATGCTGGAAATGTATCTAGATCCTCAAAAACAGTAAACTAGATTACTTACGCTCTATGAGCACCGATTAATCCAATCGCCATCATAGTACAGTTATGAGCAGCTGTTATACCCCTTGGATCATCCTCAAACACAACACATTTGGAAGGTTTTCTATCCAACTGCACCAAAGTTTTAAAACTTTTCAACATTTTTTCAGAAAAATTGGTTAGTATTCATATTTGAATTATTAACAGTACCTTCACAGCAGCAGAAAGAAACCTATGAGCTATAGATTCCATACCATCTTCCTCGGAAACCACAGCCTGAAACGGAGGATGAAGACAAGTGTCAGCAGATATAAGCAAGCCATTTACCTGATAAAAAGTAAGATGATTCTCTAAAAGCTATTTATTACTGACCTGGAAATAGTTTTGAAGCCCCATCCGTTCAAGAGCATTCATCATGTTCTTTCGAAACCGAGAAATTGTGTTTTTCCGCCGAAACCGAGAAATTGCGTTTTCCCGCCAAAACCGAGAAATTGCATTTTCCCGCCAAACTAATGAAATACATTTTTCCGTCAAAATTGTGAAATTGTGTTTTCCGTCAAAATCGTGAATTTTTTATTTTAACGATAAAACTATTGTTTTGGGTTAAATTGTAAAGTTATGTTTTCTTTTGTTAAACTCATAAACATGTTTTAGGAAGTCCATAGACACCTATTGTCTATTTGGTCTTCGCCCAATTGGACCATGTACCAATTGGGCTTGTGTCCAGTTAGACCATTTATTAATTAGACACGTTCATAGCCCGCCCAAAATGAATTGGACTGGGCTAGCTCATGTTTAGTCCGTCCAATTGACACCTCTAATTAAGATATTCTAAAGGAAATACACACACACATGATAGACATTTTGCGTACATGTGGCCATGTGGGTTGGCTTACGATAGTCCACATGTAGTACTGACAGTTTTGCATATTGTTTTCATTCATGTACTCCCTCCGTTTCACAATGTAAGTAATTTGGACTAAAAGCACTAATATTAAAAAAGTTGGTACTTTAAAAAAATAATATTTAATTAATTAGTTCAACTAATTATAAAAAAATTGATATTATTTTATTGGTTACACTATATCCAATAAACAAGGTAGAGACCCACGCTTGCGTGGGGTGAGATTTTACGTACAATAATATAATGTGATTTACATTTTTTTGGGGATAGTTTGTATAAAGTTGGATTATGCATTAGTTTGTATAGGGTTAGGTAAAATAAAGAATCCAAAAATCTAAAACCAAATCTGATCTAAAATATAGTATCGAATCCGATCTGAAATTGGTTAAATATCCGAACGGATTTAAAATTTTCTTATTTAGAAAACCGAAACCGATCCAAACGAAAGAATTTTGGTGTCCGAATGTATCTGAAATAGATTTATATACTTAAATTAATTAATTATTTTACATTTAATATATAAAAAATATCTAAATATATAAGATATTTTGAGGTTGTCCAAAATATTTGAAAGTATATACAAATAGTCAAAATTAAATAGCTAAATAAGCAAACAATGCTTGAAACACTAAAAATACTTGAAATATCTAATCGATTATCTATCCAAATATTCAAGCTAAGCCAATTTATATGTTAAATTTAGGTATTTCAGCATACATTGTCCAAATTTATATGTAATATATTATTTTTACTTCTATTTTTTGAAATTTTAAAGTATATATAAATTTTAAATTAAAAAATAAGTTAAACGGGTTATCCGAACCCGAACTGAACCCGCAAAAAGTCGAACCAAACCGAACCAAAATTTACAAATACCCAAATGTGACTGAAATTTTAATTTCGAAAATTTGAAACCCGAATAGATATGAACCAAACTTGAATGGATACCCGAACGGTTAAAACATAAATAGAGAATACACTCATGTATTTTGTAATATTGACCTTATTCCGACAAATTGTGAAATGGTATTCACTAATAGAGAACTAAACAGTTCAAATGATCTTAGAATTGGTTTAATGTTCTTCATATACTAAAGTCGATAACGGCAAAGAGATAGATAGTATGTTCTAAACTCTTGAGGTGGACAAAATAAATGGCTTAGTGTTCTTCTCTGTTTACAATGGTGCTTTTATTCTATATATAAACTCTTATGTAGTCACTTCTTACCGTTTGCGTTCATAGTTTGAATACAAATTATGAAATGGTATTCACTATAATTGGTGAAAATGTTAGGAAGATAATCATTTTTTTTGTTCATAATTTTATATAACATTATAAATTAATTAGTTACATGTTATATTAAATTAATAATATTATAGGTTTATGGATATAAATGTAAAATTCTCATGTTTTGTATCAAAATGTTGGGCTAGAAAAATCTATGGACCAGGACTTGGTCTTTAACTATGTCAATTGGTTAACAAAATTACTTATAAAATGACATATGCAATATTGACGTAAGGAATATGCATTAATAATGATGCCGAAATTTATGCAACCATTATCCTAATTGATGCAAGTACTATATTCTAACTTGTAGTTTTACGGCAAATGTAATATGCATTAAATGTTATTGTAATTTTAAATGAGCCGTATTAAATTGTTTACATGAGGAAAAAAATGTATAATAGAGACCAATGACATAGAATGTAAATATCCTAGTAATTAAAGGGTTATTAGCTTAGTTGGTTGAGGAGGATTGTGAGCTCGCCACGTCATCAATGGCAAATTTTTTATTAATCAACTAAAGCAAGGTTAGTTATTCAAAATGCTTGTTGATTAATAAGTAAGGGATATAAAAGTTATCTAGATATTTGGAAACTATTTATATTTTGAAACAAAACAATTTTCCTTAAACTACTTACAATACGAAAAGGAAGGAGTATCAATTAGAGTCTAAAGGAGATCTGATGTATGCAATGAATGTAACGTATGATTGGCTTGCCTCAAACTTTTCGAAATCTAAGGACAAATTTCCGCAAATGAAAAAAGTAAGTGAAGCAGAAAGAGAGCTTATTTTATTTTCCGCCGAAAGATAAGTCGGAGTTATTACAACATCGTTTTCTTCTTACTTATTTGACTTATAACGATAGAAACAAACCACTAATTACTCTAACAACTCAATTATTATAGCTTTCTTTTTGAGAAAAACTCAACTATTGTTATTGATCATGCTTCTAATTAGTGTAAAGGTCCCACTCCAACATCATTTTTTGGTACCTTTAATAAAAATACAATATATACGGTCATGTATGACTACATAAATAATTGTGGATGGGTCTCTTTATTCCCGGCCCAGTATACGTGCATTACATGCTTTTCTTATCTCTGTCTGTTAATAATACTCCTACTAATTAAAGTCGAGGAGGCTGTCGATCCCAAAGGAAAAAAACGACACAGGCTCAGTAAAAGCTGACTCGCCGGTTTTGGCTATGCTAAAAGAACAACAAGCTGATGTGTTCAAATATCTTATGTATTGATTAGAGTCCTCTTAGCCTAAGTTTGGAACTTTTAACCCACTCATTTGAAATATTATCATCACTGAGCTTTAAGTTGGAAACTTATAAGAACATATATAACGAGCATTTTTAGAATGTAATTAAGTGACATTAGTCTTACCTTTTAAGTACACGTACATATAAAAAACAAAGTCTCGTAATTGTTTTTTAAAACATACATTAGTTGCTCACAAACAAGTAACTTGAATAATTTTTGCCAGTCTTACAAAAAAAAGAAGAGTTTTTGCCAACTAGTATAAATGTATGATAAAAGAAAAACATCACTTTCCTATAGAACATGAAACGCACTTTTTCATACTGGTCATGAAAACATTAGAATTTTAATTCATAAATACATAAACACAGCATCGCGAAAAGGAATATACATAGTATTTGATGTTATTTGACATCAGAAATGCAACATGCATCACATGAACTCTAGGAGAAAGAGTGTGAAATAGTTACAAATATTGACTGTGTATATATATAACAATGATTATTGTTCTTTTTTATTATTTCTTCTCGTTATCTTTTGGTTTTCTGGATGGGTGGTGTCGTGGTGGAGTCCACTTTTTTCGACATGCTTTTGAAAGACATATTTAGCATTTTGGGGGTGGTGACTTGAGCTTGTTTGTTTCAAGACGATGAAGTAGCTTACATCACAAGCAGAAATGTGCGAAGATCTACCACTACACACTAGAGAACGAGAGAGTTTTGTTTAAAGGTTTTGAGAAGTTTGGGCACGCTTGGTCTTGTGTGACTGCATGTGCAGAATGGAGCCTACGCACGTGACAGTAACATGAGCAGTCTAACCAACCAATCTAACTCTAGTTAGTTGCAATCAAAGCAGCAAATCTAATATACGTTTATGTTTATCCTTCCTTTTATGTCTTGAGTTTACAACTCATCTTAACGTGTTTTCTTTCGAGACATCCATAATCGAAAAGCAAGGATGGGAACTCGTACCGGACATATATTCGGTTTACCTATCTGATTAAATCTGTGTCAATTTTTTTTATACAACTAGGGCGTTCCGCGCTAAGCGCGGGATTTGACGTATGTGTGATGTATGTAACTATATAATTGTATATTTGGTTTGCGTGTGTTTTATGTAAGCTTTTATAAAAACAGTGTGTAATAGCGTTTATGGTTTTACATAATGTTAGGGTGTGTAGAAATTATGTATGTTAAGATTAATTATGTTTGATTTAGTTGTTTGTACGTATATTAATAGATTGCATCGTATAACATATTACATTGGGTGGACACTACAAGAAAACACGCCGAATTCCGACAGAGGTTCCGACGGACATCAATGTCGTCGGACGTTTGTGACGGATTACCGACCAATTTCCGACGAAATCCAAAAAATTGAAGTCGTCGGAATTCCGTCGGCCATTTCCGACGGAATTCCGACGAAACAAGGGTCGTCGGAATTTTCCGACGACTTTTCGACGACATTCCGATAAAAAATGTAACCGTTGTAGTCGTCGGAAGTTCGTCGGTATATTCCGACGAATTTCTGACGACATTCCGATTAACAGTAAAGTCGTCGGAATTCCGTCGGAATTTTCCGACGAATTTCCGACGAACCATGTGACCGTTTCCGACAAATATATATGACCGTTGTATAGCCGTTTGAGATTGGACAATACCGACGGAATTCTGACGGACTGCTTTACATCCGTCGGAATTTCGTCGGAAAGTCATCGGAGGGCCGTAAGCAATTTCCTATCAATACAACCCCTCCTCATTCAACTCATTCACACTTCATTCTCTCTTCATTCTCTTTAGTCATAACAATTCCGTGAAAATCATGTCTTCAGAAGTTTATTATCGTTCGTGGATGGATAAACCTCATTTGGATCCGAACACCAATTTGCTTACGGAAGAA
>NC_027755.1:28882574-28897150 GCF_000695525.1 Brassica oleracea var. oleracea | reverse complement strand
TTTTTTTGCATGTTGTTGAACACCGCAATTATTTTTTTAATTGTCTCGAGCTCTCTTGAACGCTGGTTTGGAGCAAAGCATTAAGCTTAATGTCTTCTTCAAAGATATCTCTCCATCTAGTTCTGTTTCCGATCTATACTTTTGTTTAGGACTACAATTCAACCACTCTACCATTACAACAATTTTTCTTAACCGATGATTCAGCTTCAACTTTGGGCTTGACCTAAAATGTGATAATGATAAACCTTAAAACCAATAGGAAACTCATAACATGGAGAGAGAACACAAACTTCTTGTAATAAATTTCAACATAATAACTCTTGCGAAAATATACAACAACAGAGGTGACTGATTATATAAGGATGATCACAATATCCTGATTTATTTATTGACGGTGTGATTTTTTTTTGCCGCTTCGTACTGTAAGAGAGATCAAAAGGGGAGCGTGTTCCTTCTGTAGAAACGTTGTAACTCCCTGTTTCTTGTTTGTGGGTTGCCATGAACACAATGAACATATCTGCCAAAGAAATGTAAAAAAGATAACACAGCTTGGTCAAATAATGTATTCTATTAAAATTAACTTAAATAAATGGCCAAACAGAGAAGAGAAGCAAAGAGCTAACCTCATTGAGCGAGTGACAAAGAGCTTCCTCTCCCAAAGTTGAATAGATAGTAACACAGTAACGTTGCGCCTGAAGCAACCCTGTAACGTTATGAACCACTCTTCTCTCGTATCCACAAAAATGGCGACACGTTCCTCAGACTTGTGTCCAATCTAAACCAAACCAGAAGCAAAACTACACACAGCTTCAAGCGTATGCCCGAACGTCTTCTACTCATAATCACCCAAATGAAGTTTCTCAAACACTTTCCCGTCCTCGCTAGTCTCAATCTCTCTAGCGATCAGCCTCCTGGTATCGAGGAAAAACCTGTCGCTGTGGTTCTTGCACGAGATCTCGAAGAGCTCTGGGAGAGTGGAGATGTCTTCCCAGTGAGAGCTGGCGGGATCTTTGAACCGGTGGTTCCTAACGGTATGACCTGGCTCTCCACCGACGTCATCGTCAATCACGCCTCGTTTCTCGTCTTTCTTAGTGTTGCGGACCAAAAAGGGTTAAAGCTAGAGGGACAATGACACCAGCAGCGTAAGGAATCATCTTCCATTTCCTGAAAGCAATGGTAAACGTTAGAAGCCCAAATAAATACAACATAAATGAAGTGCGTTTTACACGGACTGGACATGTGTCGAGACCAGAGAGCCTGACTTTCTGACGTGGTAGACGACGTGGAGGGCTCATGAAAGAGTAAACCCATCGTAAATGAAACGCCGAGTTTCACACGGACGCCGCCACGTGTCGCCGCGAGAGAAAGCAAATTATCTAGGTGGCAAATGACGTGGCACAACCAGGAATGAGTAAACCCTTTTATATAAATATAGATAGATAGATAGATAGATTAGTGACTTGTGCAAAATCGTGGTGTGATCATTTTTTTAATCAAGTTCAGGTGCAGATGGATTCAAGTGATTTATAATGTCAAGGTTTTCATTACCTTATTACAGATTATTTCAATTTTGATATTCATGATCTTCCTGGATTATAATCCAATTGTTTTTATATGTGCAAAATACTTTGCTAACTTCTTTTCGTCGAGTGTATTAATACTCTCTTATTTTAATCCGCGTTAACGATTCAAATTAATGTACTACTTACGACTCGATCAACAATATTGATCTTAATATACCCGATAAAGGCCCATGGAATAGAACTAAGGAACTCCAGCCCAAATGTACTTATACGAAATCACTTAATTAGCCACATAAACACATATAGCTTAACTATTAGTTTTTTTTTTAATGCTGATTTATTACGATATTACATTTATGAGAAATATTACATAGACGATTCAACAACCGACAATACTATCTGCCTTATGAAGATCTACGCCTAACTGCATCATCTGAGCCGCCCTATGAAGATCCACTTGTGACCAAATTTACTTGCACCATGTTGAAGATCTCTAGTAAGCCTTACGTCTATAGTCTTCATTAATAAATCTCTTTCTCCGGGATTTGAAACATGAATTTCCTGTAATCTGCAAGAAATTGCATAGTTTGGGATTCAAACTCCAGACTTTGGTATAGAAGCCTTTAAACTGTAACCAGTAGGCTACGGTGCTTCCACAACTTAACTATTAGTTAGGACTTAGGAGTAGGCAATTTTTTGTCGACTTACCGGTAGGCCTGAGACTTTTATCCGAGATCCGAATTCGATCCGAGATCCGATCCGAAAATCCGGATATCCGGAGGGGCCGAATCCGGATCCGGATAGTCTTATTTTTTAGTTCGGATATCCGGATCCGTAAGTTTTATTAATAACTATTTCAAAATAGTAATAGCTATATATAAAACTAACTTTATTTAATATATTTTCATTTTTATAATAGTATATGTAAATTTTATGTAAATTTTGTAATATTATACATAGAAATGATTAAAAACATTATATACTTTGTTATTTTTAAATTATTTTTAATATTTTATATATATTAATATTATTTATTTATTTATTTAAAGAATCCAAATCCGGATCCGGATATCCGCCGGATAATACAATTTTTAGAAGGATATCCGACACCCGGATATCCAAGCTCCAGATCGGGATAAGGATAGTAAAATTATGAATCCGCCGGATAAGGATCCGGATCCAGATACCTTAAAATTGCCCGAATACCCGATCTGTCCCAGGCGTACTTACTGGACCACATCGGGCCAGCTCAGTTGGCCCACTAGCCTCACTGAAAGCAATAATCTATATTATTAAAACTGAAATACCTTTAGGTATTGTTTAGAAACATGTATGTCAATTATATATTAAAAAAGCATAATGTATTTTTAGTAATCTATATATTATTAAAATTGAAGTACCTTTTGGTACTTTTGGAAACATGAATAACCGTATAAATGAGAATAGTATAAACATGTATAGCAATATAAAAAGAAGTATAGTGTCATTTTAGTAATTTCATTAATATAAATTGTCTTCCATATTTCACTCAGTTTAATAATTTCATTAATTATATTACATTAATAATATATCACATCATCAATTATATTACCATAATAATAATAATGCATATTTTTATTTATTAGTTAATCAACTGGGTTTATTGCATATGGTTAAACATTCGGTTTAGTTTGTTTTACTAAAACTTTTTTTTTTGTTTAATCGGTGGAAAATTACGTAGCCAAAACATAATTCAAAGACATGTTTTTGTGAATAAAATAATAACCTAAATCAAAATAATAAAAAATATATTACATTTATTTTCACTTAATTTTTTACTCTATATAATTATTTTACTAAATAATAATTTCTTTCTATTTCACTTAATTTAGGCAAATACATAGAAATAATCATTTTTATTAGTTTATAAAATCAGTTAGGCATGAACATGGGCTATCCATTTAGGTACGAATTATTTTTTTCGGGTATCATTTTTTTGAAATTAGGCCCCGCTTGAATATTATAAATTTATGTGTAGGTTTTGAGTTGGGTCCTTCTCGGTCTGGATGAGTTTGGTTATGATGTATAGGAACCTAAATATATCTAAATAACAAATCTATCTGAAACGGATTTGGATATTTGTACCAAAATAATCAAACTACCAGATTCGGTCCAGATCTTTTGAATACAATTAGTTGTATTACGGCTCGTCTAAAATATATAATAATAATTATGAAAACAAAAATCAATATATAAAAATGTAAAAATCAATACTCACGCGGATGCGTAGGTCAATCTCTAATCTCTTATTAAAACAAAATCATGATTATGGATCCAAACATTTTTGCAAGTTTTTAAATTAAATACAATATTCTATTATATAATTAAATTCATACTTTTAAATTCAATTTTTAATTATGGAAAAAACATTATACTACTAAACAATGCATAAAAAATTATACTACTAAATGTGTTTCCAAACAACACAATAACCAATTTTAAATCCAAACAATATAAAACATTAGGTCCTACTTTTTAAATAATTTTTATTTATATATTTTTTTAAATTATTTGATTTAAAACCACTCAAATTATTTATAAAAAATTGAAAATAAGTATAAATATTAAATTAATAGATTATTTTGTTTGTATTTTCACAAATAAAAATTGCATCCCTTTAAACTTAATAAATATTAGATTTTATCAATTAGAAAACCTAGAGACGCACATGAAAAGTTTACTATGCCATTTTAACTCGTGGCTATCTATATGATTAGTCCCCACTGAAGTTGTTGGAGCTCTGTCTACGCGAGCTGTTAAAGTGTTAATCATCTGGTGATGAATGATGATGATGATGATGTCGAGCAGGAGACTGAGCTGGAAAACTCTATGTATTCTCAGGATAACAAGGTACCAAGAAGAATAGCATCAAATGAGAGTTGTATGGTTCTTTATATATCTTGGCAAAAAATATATACAGTACAAATTCGATAAATTAATACTCGATAAATTAATAATCTCTATAAATTAATAAATTTTGCTGATCCTAACTTGGACCGGTTCAAAATTTGATACAAATCAATAAAATAATAAGATAATATTTTTTTTTAGAAATTTCTATGTAAATATATGATCCCATTAAAATTATAAATTAATAATTTATATATACATATTTTATATAAGTAAGAACCTATTATTATATTATTTATTTTATATTTATAATATAATTATCTTTATATTTTCTTAATACTTAATATGTTTTTGATGAGATTTAGTAATATTATATCTACAACCATATTTAAATTCTATGAAATTTATATTATATACACCATATAATATAATATAATAAAGTTAATATAAATTTCAAATTTAAAAAAAAATAACAATTAATGTCTATACACTAAAATCAAATATTTTTCTTATCTTAGAATAAATATATCTTAAAATAAGAAATCTAAATAAGAAAACTTTTGTAAATTAATATATGTATAAATTAATAAAATTTTAAAATCTAATATTATTAATTTATAGAGTTGCTACTGTATATATGTTGGCTAGCTACTAACTTTCTAGGGTTGTGACATCAAATCTATATTTATAAATAGAACTCTATGTTTAAGGGGGATTTGCCAAAAATTACTCAAAACTTGATTTTAAATACAAAAGTGTACCCCCAAATTCAATTAAATGCAAAAGTAACTCAAAAGTCTAGTGAAATTACAACAACCTCCTTATGAACAAACAAAAATCATGTATTCAGTTTTACCGTTATAACCTTCCGTTAGAGAAGACTTACAAAGAAGTCTTCTCTATGATATCTATGATGACTTTTTTGTAAGTCTTCTCGTTCAGTAGATCTTAAAAATAATTTTATAAAAAATATTTCGATGGGTAAAAAATTGAAATCATGTAATAATAAACATTTCTCAATGATGTAAATTTAGTTCATCTAAAATTGAATTATTTTCAACATAGATGAGTGAATGTATATTGGCTCATGAGTCATTGGTTTAGGGTTTGGTAACATATGTTATAGTATTGTATGTATATTTAGGGTTAGATTCTGAAATCCTACCTTCATTGTTTTTTCAAATTGACTCATATATGTTTAGTAATAAGTATCTAGTAACTTGATTGAAACATTTTTTAAGTTTATTTTAAGTTTAAGAAAGTGTTTTTTGCATAGTTAGTTGATTTTAGGGTCTGGAAGACTCACAGAAGACTTAAAAAGAAGTCTTCCGACACATCCCGCCTAAATTTTAGTAGAATTTAGGGTTCCCGCCTAAATTTTGGAAAATTTTAGGTTTTCCGCCTAAATCAAAGTCTTTCATAAGTCATCTAGGAGTCTTCCAGAGAGAGTCTTCTTATAGATTTGATCTTAAAAATAATTAATAAATTTTATAAAAAATATTTTCAAAGGGAAAAAGTCAAAATCATGTATTAATAAACATTTCTAAAAGATGGAAATTTAGTTTTACTGAAATTGAATTATTTTTAACATAGATGAGTGAATGTAGATTGAGTCATGATATTCTTTGGTTTAGGGTATGGTAACATATGTTGTAGTATTGTTAGAATTTTTAGGGTTAGATTTTGAAATCTCATCTTATGTAAAAAAAAAAAATTGACCTATATGTGATTAGTGAATATCTAATAACTTGATTTAAACACTTTCTAAATATCTTAAAAATTTAAGAAACTGTTTTTTGCTTAGTTATTTGAATATAGGGTCTGGAAGACTCACACAAGACTTCTTGGAAGTCTTATGAAATATCTCGCCTACATTTTAGTAGAATTATTTTTAACATAGATGAGTGAATGTAGAATTAGGGAAAATCTTCCCAAGAAGTCTTTTGCCTAAATCGAAGTCTTCCAGAAGTCTTATAGGGAAAATCTTCTCATGTATTAGATCTTAAAAATAATTAATAATTTTAATAAAAAATATTTTGAAAGAGAAAAAATAGAAATTATGTATTAATAAACATTTCAAAATGATAGAAATTTAGTTTTATTAAATTTGAATTATTTTTAACATAGATGAGTGAATGTAGATTTAGTCATGATAACATTTAGTTTAGGATTAGGATTAGCTTTTGGAATCTTAACTTTAAAAAACTTGTTTTGACCTCCATGTGTTTAGTTTTGTGTATATTAAACACTTTATAAGTTGATTATAAGTTTAATGAATTATTATTTGCTATTTAGTTAGTTATTTGTTTAGGTTATGGTTCGGAAGACTTCACAAGAAGTCTTCTGACATATCCCCGCCTAAATTTAGTAGAATTTAGGTTTCCCGCCTAAATTTTAGTATAATATAGGTTTCCCGTCTAAAGCGAAGTCTTCTCATGTATTTGAATTTAGGATCTAGAAGACTTCCCAAGAAGTTTTCTATATCGAAAATATTTAATCTAATTGGAATTTTTATCTCCATATATAAAGAAAATTTACACATTCTCTTTCTTCCTCTCAAATGACTGCAACAAAAATGTAATGTTTCTCACTCTAAAACTCTTCAACCTTTCTCTAATCTCTTTGAACATCAAAACACCAAATTTAAATCCATTTCTCATTTTTTCTTATGTCTTCTCACTAATTTATCTTCTTTTTGCAGGTTTTTCATTACATGGTTCTCATCTTTAACTCATTCAAAGGTAGATATATAAATGTTGGATATGTATTATTTTGTGTTTTATATCTTATATTCTAAAAAGGTATAGATTCAACCTATTGTGACTGTTTTGTTTATTATTTAAGCATAAAATTATATTTTTGAAATTTTTATCTGTTTTGAAGTCATTTGAATGTTTTTGAATTTGCAGGTTTTTCAGATCTGAGACTGACTTTGAAAGACTTCTCAGAACACTCTCGGAAGACTTCTAGACAAGTCTTCTAATGCATTTTATGCTAGAAGAGTTTCCACAAAGTCTTCAGGAAGTCTTCTATCCAAAGTGGTACAACTTTTGGATATGTATTTTTTGTGTGTTTATATATTGGATTCTAAAAAGTTATAAATTCAACCTAATGTGACAATTTTTTGTTTATTATTAAGCATAAAAAAATGTTTTTGAAGTTTTCTCCGTTTTGAAGCTATTTGAATGCTTTTGAACATATAAAATTTTCAGATCTAAATCAGACTTTGGAAGACTTCTCAGAAGACTATTGGAAGACTCTCAGAAGATTTTTTGGGAAGTCTTCTAATGTATTTTATGCTAGAAGACGTCCCACGAAGTCTTCAGGAAGTCTTCCAAAGTTTGAATATGCATATTTTTCAGATATGAGTTAGACTTTGGAAGATTTTTCAGAAGAGTTTTGGAAGACTCTCAGAAACTCTCGGAAGACTCTTGGCAGACTCAGAAACTCTCGGAAGACTCTTGGCAAACTTCTTGAGAAGTCTTCTAATGTATTTTATGCTAGAAGACTTCCCACGAAGTCTTCAGGAAGTCTTCCAAAGTCTTATGTCCAAAGTGGTACAAAGGAATGATGTCAAATGGAGTCCAAGCTTATCTATATTGAGAAGACTTAAAAGAAACTTAGTCAAATTTACTAAAACTAAGAAAGAAGACTTAAAAAAAAACTTAGTCAAATTCACAAAAACTCAAACTTGAATTTTAAGTAAAAGTTGAAATTTTTAAATTTCAGGTAAGTTAAAAATTATATCTTATGATCTAAAAAGACACATTAAACCACATGACTTGATATTCTTGAAGTTACTTAACACTTTTGAAAGTTAACAATTATGAGGAAGACTTACATAAGACTTCTTCGTTTAGCTAGAAACATTATTAAACATCAATGTTTGTAACTTCATAATTATCACCAATTAAGTTATAAATTTGACTCAGTAGTCCTAATATTGATTAATAAACATGAATTAGCAAGAAAATATTAAAAATTCATTTTAATTTTGGATAAATTTGAAGTTTAATAAATATTTACGTAGAAGACTTCTTTGGAGGTCATCCACGGAAGACTTCTTTGGAGGTCATCCACGGAAGACTTCAAAAGAAGTCTACTTTGTGTAGACTTCAAAAGAAGTCTTCTGTTTAGGTCATTTTTGCAATTGCAAATTTACGAAGGGAGATTTTTTAAGAAGTCTACTCTATAGAAGAAAGTCTTCCTTTGTAAATATTTGCTTACTTTTGAAATTGAATTTTTTTTCGAAATTCCCAGAGAAGATAAACAAGTTACTTTTGAAGTCTTCTCGGATAAACATGTTACTTTTGAATTTGACCGAAGTTGGTCAGAATTTTGATTTTTTTTACAAGACTTCTAGGGAAGTCTACCTGGAGAATAGTTCAAAAGACGTCTTCTCTAAGTCTTCCGGAAGTCTTCTCAATGTCGCAAGAAGTCTACTGGGTTACTTTTGCAATTGACTATATTTGACCTTTCGAGAGAAGATCTCTTTAGAAGTCTTTCGTCGGATGACTTCTCTAGAAGTCTTCTCTCGCGGGAAAAGGTTTGACCAAAACCCAGAATTAAACTCGAGAAGACTTCTACTAATAGAAGACTAAAGAAGTCTTCTCATTGATATTAAATGTTTGACTATTATTTTTTCAAATGCAAAAGTAACTCACGCAGACATCTTCCGGCATTGAGAAGATTTAGGGAAGACTTTCAGAAGACTTCTGTAGAAGTTTTCTCCAGAAAGACTTCTAAGGAAGTCTTCTACAAAAAGTCAAATTTCTGACCAACTTCGGTAAAATTTAAAAGTAACATGTTTATCCGAGAAGACTTCTAGAAGTCTTCTCTGGGAATTTCGAAATTTTTTGTTTAGAAAGGAAAGTTAGAAGACTTCTAGGGAAGTCTTCTATTAAAAACACACAAAATGTCAATTGCAAAACTAACCTATGCATTGACCAGAAGACTTCTAAAGAAGTCTTCTCGATGAAGAAGACTTCTAAATCGTGAGCTTAAAGAAGTCTTCTTCGTCGAACATATTTGAAAAATAAAATGTGGTTCGCGCTTTCATACCTTGAACTCGTGAGATGACTTGCGTGGTTTCTCCAATCACCCAAAACTTCCCCGGAACAGCTACCTACTCGTTAATCACCAAGAATCGTGAGCTTATGAACCTTACATAATTTGTAATTAAAACCTTCAGTTTTTTTTATGAATTTTGAGAGAAAGTGTAAGATATATGGTTTGTATGGATAAGAAATGAGAAAGGATGAGAAAAATCGAAACTTTAGGACATTAACACTTTCAATTTGGTAGTTCATGGTGGTTGAGGTATTGATGTCAATGTCAATGTTGTAAATATTTGGTGAAAATGAGGATGGTAAGGTAAAAACATTATTTTCGGAAAAAAAAATAATGTTATTTTCGTGAATAACTAGAATTTATAAGGTGAATAGAACGAAACAAAGTTTCAAAAAAAAAAAAGCCCATGTTTACACGTAGACTCACGCATTAAAAGCAAACGTTTAAGCAAATGCCAAATGGGCGTTGGGTATTAATATCTACTATAAAATCGTGAGGCGGACTGCTTGTGTAATTACAAGTATATAAACAAATATCATTATATCAAGTTAATATCTTGATCGTGAGAGACTGGTGACTATAGTTGCAAGTTAAAGTCTAACGTATCTTGGATTTGTATAATTCTGATCAGGTACAACTTGTAAGTGTACCTAAAGAATTTCAAGTAATATTGTATCAAAATTCTTGTGTAACAACTCACAAGTATTTCGCATTTTCACACAGTTCGTGTTTTGACAATATTTCGTAAAACTGAAAACGTCGTATCGTGTTAAATTATGGACAGCACAAGCTCGTGATGTTCGTTGATAGACTACAATTCTACAAGCGTACCACTATAAAACTTGTGTATAGATAACTTCTAAATTCACCAACTATATTTGAACAGGCGTTTACGTTTGTATTTACATATTTCATTTACATTTCTTCTTTAAATAGTTTAGTCCTCACAATATAAAAGCGCAAAACGCAAAACAATAGTTGTTTTACAGTCTTTGTTTTGTTTCTTGATAAGTACCAAGAATTATTGATTTCAGACAAAAAAAACTCAATTTATTAGTTC
Source organism: Brassica oleracea var. oleracea (assembly GCF_000695525.1). Lineage (NCBI taxonomy): Eukaryota > Viridiplantae > Streptophyta > Magnoliopsida > Brassicales > Brassicaceae > Brassica > Brassica oleracea. The sequence continues at coordinate 28,886,608 of NC_027755.1, read as the reverse complement.
TGGGAGACGTGCAATACAATCACAGAATTTGTTTCACAAGAAAGGAATCATAAGATTTCACTTAAACATCTGCTACACACAACAATGTTAAACATGTATATTAACTTTTGAAAATGCATTCATAAGCTATATAACATGTACATTCATGACCCTGCGCTTTCAACTCACCGATCACATGTCCATCCTAATCCAATGGTGAAACAACTCATTAAATGAATCAAGAAAATATTACCAGAGAAATGTTGATGTACTATTGAAATAATATTATTAATATCATGTGATGCATTTCTTTTTAAATGTTGGATCAGATCATTTGTAATTTGGAGTTATGTGGAATAGTAGCTGTAATTAAATTTAAATTCATATATTCAACCAAGTTGCTGAACTTTATTACATATTAGTGGTTAATATAGCATTTAAACTATCAGCAATTTTGTACTCTCTGTTCCTAAATGCAGTAGTTCCAAAAAAAAATTTGATGTTCCAAAATATAAGATGTTTTCAATTTTCTAGGTAACTTTTATTTTATTAAAAACTGCGTAACCAATCATATTTAATAATCTATTTTGTAATTGGTTGAATACAATTATTTTATAGTTTTAATGATATTTTCTAAACAAAAAAATAATTTTCTCAATATGTGTGTTTTTTTCTAAACATATTATTTCTAAGAACAGAGCGATTATAATTTATCATTATATATAAAAACTCATATTTTAAAAATGGACGGTTCTGATGAAATCAGTGGATCCAACAACAGACAAAGCATCCAGTAAACTTCATCATTGGTCTCTCTTTCTCTCCTTTTCAAATCTTATAAGTTATAACTTAACATTCGAAGCCATAAGCTAATCTTCTCACAATCTCTCTCTAAAAAACCCTGAAAAAACATCACAAGTTTGATCAAGAAAACCAAGAAATTAAGATGCCGAAAGACAGGAAGATTGGAATCGCCATGGACTTCTCGGAGAGCAGCAAGAACGCACTGAGATGGGCTATCGACAACTTAGCTGATAAAGGAGACACGTTTTACATCATCCATGCGTTACCAACATCTGAAGCTGGACGTAACTCCCTCTGGCTCAAATCCGGTTCTCGTAAGTCTTCTCTTTAGTCCACCGGTTTTTGGAATATCTTGCCATTGGAATGTCGGTTTAATCCGGTTTAATATGTGCTGCAGCTCTCATACCTTTGGTGGAGTTTAGGGAACCAGAAACTATGGAGAAATACGGTGTCAAAATCGATATCCCAGTTCTTGACATGCTCGACACTGGTTCGAGGCAGAAAGAGGTTTCTTTTTTACAAATATATTTCTTGACCTAATCAAAATACATTATTGTGTTTTTTGCAACCTTTGGTTATAATAAAATTGGAAACAGATTCATGTAGTGACGAAAATATACTGGGGAGATGCAAGAGAGAAGCTGGTTGATGCTGTTAAATCTCTCAAACTTGATTCTATTGTCATGGGAAGCAGAGGACTCAGCGCTCTTCAAAGGTTTCTCTTCAATTATTTATTTATTTGTTTTCTTGCCAAAGTGCCATTTATTGATTGGATGTTATTATTATCGTATACGAAATTTATAACGTAAATGGATGATCGATGTAATTAAATTATTAAAGTCGGTCCGTTATTAAAATTATTAGTTATCTGAAAGATAATGACAAATACCAGATAGGTATGTTGTCTTTGAGTTCACGGTTTTACAATCTTTAAACCATGTCATTTTGATGGCTGTTAATATTTTGTTAATTAGTCTTAACTTAATCAAATTGTTATGTCTTAGCTGGTTAAGAGATTTATTTGTGTGGAAGATGAACAATTTTAGCTAAATAAAGCTTCTATGATAATAACTTCCCACCGAAAATTAGATTAGGTTAAGTTAAAAAAATAGATTAGGTTTCACTTTGAAAATTGGTCTTCATATAATAATTAAGAAACAAACAAACTATTTAGCCCTTCCTAGTTATTCTAAAACTGAAATATAATCAATGCTTATAAATATTTTCATATCATTCATGAATTTTCCAAGATTATCATTTTTACCCCTGCAAGTGTAATGAATTTTTTTCAAGTGTGAAGATGACTAATTAGTTTAAACACTGAAACAGGATAATAATGGGAAGCGTGAGCAGCTTTGTGATTCAACACGCCCCTTGCCCGGTCACCGTTGTCAAGGACTAAACAAAAGGCTGTGATCTCATATGTTTGATCAAAAATAATAATCGGAATTATGCTTTTAATAAAATCTTTCTTTCGTGGTTGTATTTGTATTTGAAATCATATCAATATATTAAGTTCGATATTTGTTGTTGACACACACAAACAAATAGAAGCGATGAGATTCTTGTTACAATGTTTGGTTTTCTTGCTAACTATTTCAAGTATTTTCGGTAAGTTTTTTTTGTTTTTTTTTGCTGGAATCACTCCATGTGATCTTCACATGAACATGCGGTGGGCTCGCTTAAACAATTTATACCGATCCAAAACAATTAAAATAAGTTCCACGTTAGAGAAATCACATGGACAGTTGGATGGATGCCATCTCCATTGGTCATTGACTATTGGTGGCAAAAATTGGAATATTTATTTAAAAAAACTTCCACAGCTTATATCAAAACAAAATAAAAACGCATAGAAAAAAATACTAATTTCCTTAAATATATACCAAATTTTGTTCTTAATACATGAATTACTAATAGACTTTTAATTAACACCATGGTTTATTTTTAGTTTTAGAGGGTCATTGGTAAGTGAATTCTTATGAACTTTGAAAATTTTAAGAATTCATTGTTATTGGTTTTTGGATATACAAAAATCTTAGTAGAATCCTTTGTTATTGGTTTAAGAATTTTCAAAATCCATTCAAATTTCTTGTTATTCAAAAAATTTAGTTATTATTGATTTTCTAATTCTAACTAAATCTAGTGTTATTGGGAGATGAATTCTTTTACTCATAAGACTCAACTTTCAAAATATCATATGTATCCATGTGATTTTCAAAATCCTTGTGATAAAAAAAACTAGAAAACAAAATAATTATTCTTACCAAATATCTATTGCACCTTAAATCCAAATTATATGTTAAAAACTATAATTCATTACATTTATATACTTTTACATTTTGGAATAATTATTTTTAAAAATATTATACTTTTACATTACATTTACAAATCTTAATAATTTTAAAATAACTTTTTAAATAGTTTCAAAAAACATTTTCGAATTTCAAAAGGAAAATTTGAAAAAAATATTTTTTTTAAAACAGAAAAATTATAAAAAAGTTCGAATTTGAAAACATATAATTTGAAATTATATAATTTTTTTTATTACTTATACATCTATACAACAAGGGGTAAAATAGTTTTTACTTTTTTAATAAAATTTCTTTTGGTCATTTTTTTAATGATCTTTTTTGTGACAAAATCTTTTAAAATGGTTATTTAAAAAAATTGTTCAACTATGTATGTATCAGTATTATTATTTTTTTTTAATTTGAATGCAAAAAATAAATAATCATGCTATATGATTTAGAAAATAAATAGATTCTATATTTATTTTACAAAAAATGATAGAAAAGAGGTAATACAAATTAATGAAAATCTATATCAATCTAAAAAAGTTATGATCAAATTTCATAAGTCAATGTATATAAATTTTCACAATCTACATAATTTTTTAAAATCTATCAACTCTCAAAATTAACAAACTCTACACAAATTAAAACAAAAATAATTGATGGGGTTCTAATACCCATCCAATAAACTTTCAAAAGTTTTTTTTTTGAAAATTTATTGGGTGGATATTAGAACTAGGCCTGAGACGGATCGGGTATCCGGATCCGGATCCTTATCCGGATCCGGATCCTTATCCGGCGGATCCATAATTTTACTATCTTTATCCGGATCCGGAGTTCTCGGATATCCGGATGTCGGATATCATTCTAAAAATTGTAATATCCGGCGGATATCCGGATCCAGATTTGGATCCTTAAAATAAATAAAAAATAATATTAATATATATAAAATATTAA
>NC_027755.1:28877998-28882491 GCF_000695525.1 Brassica oleracea var. oleracea | reverse complement strand
TATTATAAAAATGAAAATATATTAAATAAAGTTAGTTTTATATATAGATATTACTATTTTTGAAATAATTATTAATAAAACTTACGGATATCTGGATCCGGACTAAAAAATCAAGATATCCGGATCCGGATCTAGCTCTGACGGATCCAACATTTTACTATCCGGATCAGGATTCGGCCCCTCCGGATATCCAGATTTTCGGATTGGATCCGGATCGAATCTCGGATCGAATCCGGATCTCGGATAAAAGTCCCGGGCCTAATTAGAACCCTATTAATCATTTTTGTTTTAATTAGTAACTAATCATTTTTTGAGAGGTCCTTAAGATTAGCCATTTTGTAGAAAGTTAGCGAATCGAGACAGCGGAGAAAGTAGCTGGGCCTATAGATACTGAAAAGAATAGTGACCCATATACTCTTATTAATGGGCTAGCTTAAACATGCTCTAGTAATAGTACAACTTCTGCGAGACTTTTGTTTGGTAAAGGAAACGAGTCAGCCCCTTATTCCTGAGATTGTCATCTTTTTTTTACTGAACATCCCCTGAGATTGTCATCTAATTGTTGCCAAACCGTGTTTTTTTTTCTTATAGTGGAAAAAACAAAAACGAATGAGGAACGACGATACAGAAGCTCGAGCGAAACGAAAATGAGCCTTTCGACGCCAGAGCCAATAACATCTCTAAGACCAACACACGATAACAACAATACATTGAGAAAACTAAATTTCAGCGGTTCCTTACAATGGGAACACTAAACAAGTTTTAACACATTTATACAATCCATGCATGAGGTCGATTGGAACAGCCAGTGAGACGCATGTATCATAGATACATAAATTCATACAACCAGAAGCATAGTAGTTGAGATGCTGCTCTAGTTTTGAACTATTAAGCGAATTGATTTAGACGCTAACAAGAGAGAATTTCCAAAAGCGAAATAAGCCAAAACTTTATTTATTTATAGATCAAAGTTATAAACATAAGCAAGCAGCTATGCAACAAAAGCAAAGAAAGAAATAAACAGCTAGGGAAATCTTGACAAAAAAAAGCAAAGATAAATTTATTACTAAGACCACATTTTCTTGTGCTTCTTTTTGAAGATGGCTACATATAATCTTAACCAAGCCAGCGGCGAAAATGCTGAAGATCGGGATGAACATCTCCTCGCCAAATTTGAGTGTGGAATATATTTGTTCAATAAAAAAATTAGACTACTGTACTTACCTTCTGAACGGGCTTGGCTCAAAACCAGCTGGGCCAAAATCTGGGCCAATAGGTGGAGGTGGATCATAACGAACACCGGGAGGTGGAACACCCCTGTCAAAACCAAAAGAATCCATGTTAAGTTGAGAACTTTTCTTGTGTTCAACTATATTATGAGCTGTGTGTATATGTGCATTTGTGTAAAAGAAAACGGTGCAATAAAGGGAGAGAGATTTTACGGTTGTGGTGGTATCATGAAGTCAGGATGATCACCAAATCGGGGGAACATGCGAAGATCATTTGGTCCTACAAGCATGCTTCCATCGCCAAAACCACCAATCACCGGAGGGAATGATGGAACAGGCCTTCGACGACCGTAATATCCAGACTCAGACTCTTTGTTACCCTCCGAACTACAAGCCACACATATGATAAAAGATGGAGGTCTTAGAATACACTTCACGAATTACAAAATCATATATCATCCTAGTCCAACTACTAACAAATGCCTTCACAACATAAATATAAGTTTAACGATGAGAAATCTATAAACCACGGAAAAAACCTTGTTCACAACAGAAACCGAGATACAAATACAATACTAGTAGTCTCTGCACATTGACGAAACAGTTCTATGTAATCACATCTATCAGGACAAAGCTAACTTTTATGTTCATTCCTACCCATGAATCTAAGTAACAGCTTATGAGCAATGTGGTTAGAGGGTTTACCTGGACTGGGACGTAGAAGCAGCAGGTTTAAGTCCTTCATCAAGCTTGTAGAGAAGCTGATCATGTAAATCAGCGACTAACTTACCCAAGTTCTTGAACTGTGCATCGTAATCACCCTCCACTCCGGACTCAGCAGCATACTTCTCAGCTCTGAACAAAAACACACACAAGTAAATTCAATATTACAATCACCATAGAGCACAAACAAAGAGGCACGATTAGATATATGAGCAGGTTCTTTTCCACCATCATCTACGGCATCAACAAGAAGCTTATCCTCTATCGCAAAACACTTAACTAGAAACTTCTTCGATCCTTTCGCATACACAAACGCGTACACGGTATATATATAGATACCTATTACGCATACATATAACCGTCAATGTGTAGATATTGGGCCTACGTCGAAATAGTTTTGGGTTCAAATGCGAAATAATGCACCAGCAGGTTATCGAACCCGGATCTGTACCGTGGCAGGGTACTATTCTACCACTAGACCACTGGTGCTTTACATTCTACTGGACTGGTAATATTCTTATTAGCGGATGTTTCTATTGCAATTCTAGCTTTTTTGAAAATATCGTTAGGCAATATATATATATATTTTACTGATAATATATTTATATTTTTTGTTGTTTAAAATAATATCAAAATTTGTACTTACTGACTCGTACGTTTACATTGTTAACACCATTGAATTTATTCTCTATGAATAGTTGTACATTAAGGTTTAAGGTTTGTAAACTCATGCCAAAGTGGATCGACCAGAGGCTCCACTGTGAAACGTAGAATGTGTAAGGTAATGATGATCTATCTTGACTAATTCAACTAAATACTTTATTCTATATTTTACGTCTGCAATCAATTAGTCGGTGCTTCGTTTTGGTTATCTAAGGTTCCGAAAGGTAAAAACAGTTCATGATCGATCAAATGGATCATGCAGATCAAGCATGACAAGTGTAAATCAAGCAAATCATGCAGGAGAGATGCAGATCATGCAGACAGATCAATTAGATCAAACAATTATTATAGTTTTGAATGATAAAAACAGTCAAAACACATACTATAGAAATATAATACATAAACAACAATAAATCTTGTACTAAAACCATGTTACTGCAATTTTGAAATCAAAATATGAAAACATTGAACTTTGATGAAAAAAAAAAAATATATATATATATATATCGTCCACTGGTATACATATTTAAATTATATTGCTATATTTTGCATAATACATACTATAAATATAATAATTTAAATAAATTTAAAATTATATGATGAAAATAGAAAGAGAAATATATAATCAATGATAGTTTTTATGTTGTTAAAGTTATAATTAAGATAGAATGAAAATATTGTATTTATAAAGATAAACAACTATATTAAAAAAATTAATTACTTGCAGATCTCCTGCAAACATCATCAAATGTATAGCGGATGAAATCTGCATGCAAATCTCCTGCTTTTTCAACGAAAGACAAGAAAAATTAAACTGCATGCAGATCTCACGCTATCTGTTATATAAAACCAAAAACAGTTGAATGGTAAATGCAGTCCGGGAGAACTGTTTGAGCGAGAGAACTGTTTGAGCGGGAGAACTGCTTTTGTCCCACCCTTCCATTCGAACACTAAGAGTATTATGTGTTTCTTATGATCCATTTGCTTTCTGTTTTCGGCATGCATTGCACAAGACTGCTTAATGGAAGAAGTTTAGTAGTTTTTGTCAATCAAGTATCGTGTGGAAATCATATCTTTCCCCCTCTATTTCTCTCTCAAACATCAAATTCAACGCGAGAATAGAAATGAAGACTTTTAAGAGTATAACCGGACAGGAAAACGGCTTGTCAATGAAAGAATAGCAGAATCTCTAAGGTAAATTATAAATTCTATTAAAAAACAATTCAAGCACGATCACCATGTGCTATTTATTCTTCGCTTTGGACAAAACGGTATCTATTCTTGATAGTGACCTTACCAAGGCTTCTTGCTAAAGCATGCATGCACAGTCCACAATATGTATTTTGAGTTTTCCTTCGCAAAGTAATCTTTTTAGTGGTCCTATTGCCAGAGCATAATCACATTTGTGTGTGTATGACTAGTGTCGGTTTTGGACAACGCGTGATAAACATTTGTACAGATTTTAAAGAATTATTATATATATCACATAGTTTCCAAATTATAATTTATTAATATTTATCTTTATTTATGGATCTCTTCCCCTAATTTTATGACTGGTCCTGTGTATAAATGTATATAGTGAAAATGTATATATATGGTGCTGATAAAAAGACATGAAATTCAGTTAGCTTAAACTGACAGTTTAATTCTTGGAAACCACTCAAGACTTATTCCCTCTTATTTATATCACTGAGTAATAAACCGCGCCATGCGCGGAGAGAAATAATTGATTAGATTATTTATTTTACGTTATAATAAAAAATTTGTTGTATAGATTTTCAAGAGAAGGACATTCAGATATCCGTTCGGATCCAATTGATATTCAGATTTCAAATTTTTAGAGTTAGAAATTTAAATATGATTCGGATATTTACAAAT
>NC_027755.1:28875698-28877904 GCF_000695525.1 Brassica oleracea var. oleracea | reverse complement strand
AAAATTTGAATAATGTAAGACTAAATAATTAAAATTACATAAAAATAATTCAATTTAAATATTTAGATAGAGAAAAATATATATTTTCAGTATTTTGACCCTTTTTATTTTAGATATTTTCATATTAATGAATATCTAATAGATATAAAATTTCAAATAACTAATATATTTAAGTATATAATTATGTTTTAGATATTTTTGGTATCCAAAATATTTCGGTTTGGATCAAATATTAAACTTTTAGATCCATTTGAATACTTAATAAATTTTAGTTTTAGTTTGTGTTTACTATTATTTTCAAATCAAGTTCGGCTCGGTTCTTCGGATCCAAATATTTTACCCAGACTTACTTTTTTCTACTGATATAAAGAAAAATAAATAAATGTAAAACTAATATGTTTGGCTTATGTTTACATACAATACATAATTATTGGACCATACTTTAAGAATACCAATAAAAATAGTTGGGCGTCGTGTCAATATTTTTGGGCATGTTACAAAATTGACGTAGTTTATAACCAATAACATGTACTTTCTTACAAAAACATATTGGTATATATAATAAAAACATGATAAAATCGATTGAAATAGGTTAGAATTGAAATAATGTGATCACTTCATTTGGTACATGAATTCTGTTTTTCAATCGATTTCGAGAATTTTCTTTTCTTTTAAAGCTTTTTGATTTCTAATTTTTTTTCTAACAATATGATTATGTTTCTAATTCTTGGTTATGAAAACTCTGTAAAGAAAAATAATACTTGGCTAAACTAAAGATCCAACTTTGTGTGTGGTATTTTTCACCTCAGTTTCCTTAATTCATAACTAATCACAATTATTTGTTGTTTTCGTATGCATAAACCTCAACCATGGCCAAGTTCGGCAAATCCGAAACTTTCAATTTCTAAAAACATTCTAATTCCATCATTTTAGTTGATGTGAATCTTAATGATTTTGTAATTTATTTCTTTCAACAATGATATTATTCAGTTCTTGTCCGGACATAACTTCAATTCATTAATACAAACATTAAAAATCCAAAAACTATAAATGATGTGATTAAAAGAAATTAGTATGTGAACACATTAAATTGTCTGCGATAAAGTTAAGAAAATTAGTATGTGAACACATTAATTGCTAAATGCCTACGAAGATAACACGTAAGCATTCTAAAATTGAAATGATTGTGAGGATAACAAGTGTCAATGTGTGTGTGAACACATTTATTGCAAATGCTTCTCTTTTAATATATAATAGATTGGCTATCCCTACAAAATGTAGCTTAAAAGCTCGGCTATGAACTATATTAATGAACAAGGAAAATAAGAGATGTAATCAATTGTTTACAGAGTAAGGCTCGCCCAAAACGAAGCATTGTGTAACTTCTTCACTTCTTTGGTTCCATAGTATTTTGTAGACAATGCTTATGAGCATATATTAGAAAAATATAGCTTGTTAGAAGATATATTCTCTGATGTGTCTAAACCTCGATTCAACCACTAAAAAAAGGGTAATGGGATAAAAAAACCATTTATCCATTGTTCTTTAATTTTCTTTTCATTTCATTGAAAATGAACTATTATACTATATACTCTACGTAAAGTTAATTAAATGTCTCAAAAGTAGAAAATTTTTTTAACTCTGGATTTTATTATTAAACCTTTTAGGTAAAATTTTCTAAAAAACGACAACTATCAAAATAAATGTAGAAAAAAATACACCATTAGATTTAAAGTAAACTAACATACATCTTGATATGATCATGGACCAGTCAAACAAAGAAGATAATGAGAGCATGGATGATCCAGCTGATGGAGGAGCTCTAGCCATATCTGAAGGTCCTATGACTCGAGCCAGAAGCAAGCAACTCAAAAAAGCCATTGGAGGATTACTTAAGACATCACTTAAACAAGAAGAGAGTCTTTGAAGAAGTTTGATCAACCAAGACACACTTACCACAATTCAAGCCATCTCAGCTCCAAGATAGACATCAAATGAGCAAGTAACATATGTGTGCTCTTTTTTCCTATCTTTGGTTTTGTCCCACTGAGTTTTCCAAATATAGGTTTTTAATGAGGCCATATGTTGCTTTCCTATCACTCATTTGATGATCTAAGTTCAAGACTGTAATTTAATTATTTATCTTTGTCGACATGAAGCAGAATTAGGCTGCTAGACTTGAGAATTAAGCTGCCAGACTTGAAAA
>NC_027755.1:28846740-28873906 GCF_000695525.1 Brassica oleracea var. oleracea | reverse complement strand
TCTACTTGTGAAAACCTGGACCATATGACAGCATACTTATCATCCCTGGAGAGTGCTCTGCTCGTGCTAGAACCAGCTTGGGTAATAAAGAGTTGGAAGCTGATCAAAATGTCTTGCTTCTTGATCATGTCAAGGTGTGTAAGCCACTAGATTTGCAAAAGCTTCAATACCATTTCAGAGATTGTCAAACCAAGAGTGGAGATGGAGATTTCATTAGAGTAAATGGTGAAGTGATTACTGGAGTAGGAGGAGAACTCATGTTTTCTTCTCAAATCAAGGAGAAACCACCAGATGGACTCAGTCTACATCAATCTCCAAATAAACCAACCCGAGGACAAACATTTTTGAGTGCTATACTTTTCGAAAGGAGAGGCTATAGTAATGATCAGAAATGAAGCCTGATTTGCTTTCTATTGGTACAGGACAAACAGTTTTGAGTGCTATACTTTTCGAAAGGAGAGGCTATAGTAATGATCAGAGTATCAAGAATGGATCCTTGGCTAAATTGGAGATGCAACAATCAAATCTTGGAAGCTGTCTAGCCGCCAGCTTTGACATAGGAGCAGTCCGAGGATCATATCTCAGAAACCAGAAGAAATTAAGCAACAAACTCAACTGCCATGGAAACTTAACTCATCATGGTCTCACGTCGAATTGGAATCATGTCCAAAGGTTCTCAAATGAAAGAGTTATGGGCTCTACAAGTCGGGTGATTCTGTGTTTGCTTTGTCTGAACTTTTCTGAGTTTAGAACATCTCAATCCTGTCTATGGCGACCAGGTGAGCATGCTAAGGTAAATAATCTTGTTTTCAAAAGTTCTTTATTTAATTACACAGATATGATGCACTTGTTAGTAAATAATCATGTTTTCAAAAGTTCTTTATTTAATTACACAGATATGATGCACTTGTTTTTGTCAAAAGAGTCATGTGCAGATTATATGAAAGCTTCGAAGCATACAAAGGGAAAGAACAAGCGTGAGGAAGACAAACGTTTCAAGCCGCCTGATCTAAGCCAGGAGAGACATCAGGACGTCATTTGCTTCATCCTCATCAAAGAAGCACTTCCAGATACAGCATACAAGCCAAAACCGAGCAGAAACAAATTTGGAATAAGATTATTACTCTATGATAACTTTTCATTTGCTAACTTGCATTGTTTCAATGTATCAGGTTTGAATAATGAATCTGGAACTAAATGGATAAATGCCTTCTACATATCCGAACCAGTCAGCAATAATGCCTATCAAAGAGGCTTGCAAGGTAAGTGTAATCTGATTATAAACTCTGATGTTACTGACTTGGTCCCTTCTATTGCAGGTAAGATAGATTTGAGGACAAATCCTTTTCAAGAGGGAGGGGATGATATAATCATGGACCAGTCAAACAAAGAAGATAATGAGAGCGTGGATGATCCAGCTGATGGAGGAGCTCTAGCCATATCTGAAGGTCCTATGACTCGAGCCAGAAGCAAGCAACTCAAAGAATCCATTGGAGGATTACTTAAGACATCACTTAAGCAAGAAGAGAGTCTTAGAAGAAGTTTGATCAACTAAGACACACTTACCACAATTCAAGCCATCTCAGCTCCAAGATAGACATCAAATGAGCAAGTAACATATGTGTGCTCTTTTTCCCTATCTTTGGTTTTGTCCCACTGGGTTTTCCAAAGATAGGTTTTTAATGAGGCCATATGTTGCTTTCCTATCACTCATTTGATGATCTCAGTTCAAGACTGTAATTTAATTATTTATCTTTGTTGACATGAAGCAGAATTAGGCTGCTAGACTTGAGAATTAAGCTGCCAGACTTGAAAACCCTTATAAGGTTTTATAAGGTTTATTTTTAAGGCCCATTTAGAGACCAAAGAGCCTGTTCATTGCCTTCTCTATAAATATGTGTCTGAAAACCCTAATAGAACTATCCAATCTTTTATTTTCAGACTCTTGTCTCTCTCTCTGACGGCTGCAAGTCTTCTTGTAGATCTGAGTGTTCTTGAGTCTTTGTTAGTGTGTCATATCTAACAAAACATTCTTATTTGGTGTGTCATATCCAGATCAGTCGCCTAGGAGAATCAAGAGATCATCCATCCCTCTTGTGTCACCATTCGATCCACATACCTTGAGAAACTTGAGTCTTTTGATTCGTTTCTGCAAGGATTATCCCATCTGTTCCAGAGCATCATCCTAGGATCTCATTACATCTATTTTGCGTATAAATGAATAAAGTTTTTTCATATAAAAGCTTCATATTTGCTTCTGGAATAATTGAATCAAGAGAGATAATCTTCGTATTAATCCAAAACATCACACTTCAGACTGAATTGAAAACAATTGTCACTCTCATTTTAATACTCCAATAAGAGTCACCGAGACAAGACAACTCTTTATATTGCTCTATTGATAATAACAGAGTCAAAGAGATTACTGTTCCATATAATTTCATGATGCATTTCAAAGTAACCATAGTTTACAGCAAAAACTCTATCACCATCAAATGAAGAACCATCAACAATTAAAGCTGGTAAGACCCATCGCCACCATCCGTAGTAGATCTATCAATTACCTTTTCTAAACGGTTCAATCGAACCGAATTTTTTGTCTTACCAAATCTATTGGAAAAAAACATACAAAAAACATTAAAAACTTTGTCACATTTAAAATAAATAGGCAATCAAACAAACGAAGTGACCCGAAAAAATGACCAGAAATAAAGAAAATAAAAAAAAGAAGCAAAACGAATCAAACAGGCCGAAGTTGGAGCTATAGAAGTCTCCGACCATCGGCTTGAAATTATAAAAAAAAATCTCTTTATTTCTCTCTTCACGGCTAGGGTTTTTGTGTATGTTTGGCTTGGATTTATAAAGAAAATCGTTTTCTTTCTCTCTTGATGACTAGGGTTTTTGCGTATGTTTTTATTAGTTTTGAAATAGAAAATTTTTTGTACACAAAATATATTCTAATATTATTTTAATTTGAAGCTAAAGAGGCAATGATCCAGGATCTCCTATAACCTTGCTGTCTCCACTTAGTTGTTTTTGTTGGAATTGCTTATAGTCATAGATAATGAGAAGCAACCAATGGTGGTATCAGCACTATGTGAAAAGGTAAAATCCACTTTCCTCAACCACAACCTCAGATTTCCATTAATTTTCATACATGAAGAGTTGACTCTTAATTCAAACAATAATTATTTTTAATTACTATTGAATCCTTACTTAAAAATTCAAAATTTGGGAATGATGTATTTGGTTTTGGTAGCATATCCATTAAAGATTCACAACTTTCTCCTGGCGATGATCACCAATAAGCTAGCAACAGCCACTTAAAACTCATTAATTAAAAGTTTAAAACTTGAATTGGTCTAGTAACTCCCTAACCACATATCTATATGAGGATTTCTAGAAAAGCTATATGGATCACTCTAGAGTCTAGAAGTAGAGGATAATGATCGTATAAATGTCATTAAATTGGATGGGGGTTACAGTATTAAGCATAATTGACCCACTAATTAATTAACATGTGATTATTACTGTTAGAGTTGGAGCTATATGATTATGCTTAAGTGTGTCTCTTCTTTTTCATCCTTTATCGTGAGTGATTATAGATTTATAGTAGTAATAGTGTAGAATACTGATCGTTATAACGTCATGAATTTGGATCGGGGTTACAGTATAAGCATAATTAATTAACATGTGATGGTTACTATTACAGTTGAAGTTATATGATTATGCTTAAGTGTGCCTCTTCCTTTTTTCCTTTCTCGCAGACTTAAAGTAGTACTAGAGTACAATACTGATCGTGAAATGTGGTGGTAGTGGTTAACAACGCCATTAATAGATGAGATGATAGTGATAAAAAATACTACATTCTTTCCCGAAAGTAAAATGTTTTAGATTTTTTCCTTGTTCAACAAAGATAGATTTTCTATATTGTTAAGGTGCTTTTTTATACTTTTGAGGAACATTAAATGAGAATATTTGAATTGATTAAATTTCATTGGTGGAAAGTTATTGGAAAGTGTATAATCAAGTAAAAAATAAATTAAATAATAAACATTTATTAAATTCTTAATAAGCGTGCATACTCTAGAAAATCTTACTTTCAGGAACAGAGGAAGTAATTTTCAAATATGGCGGCAAAATATTTTTGTCATTGCTGAATTTTAGGTATGATCCTACCTATTTTTGGGTAATATCTACCTAACTAAGGACTTTTTTACTCAATCATGGAGTTGAGATTGGTTTTGAAGTAATTAAAGAATGAAAATTGTTGTTTTACGAAGTTTATATAGTTTTACTGGTCTTGTTTGTCCTCCAATGAGACTTCAGGAACCAGTGGTTCAAACGCTGTTTAAGAGGAAATTAGTCAAATTAAAAAGGTTGTTGTATTATTGTATTGACATTAATAATAAAAATCTGCATGAGTTTACAAGGGGTTTGTTTCTCTATTCGGGACTACGTCAGAGACTACGTCAAAGAATCTGTCAGGGACTTCGTCAAGATTTAACGATGGAAATCAAATAAGATCGCATAACTTAAACCAAGACAAAGACATCATATTAGGAAAAGAAAATATCACTTTTATGGAGTTATGGAAGTTGATAGGTTCCTTGAAATATTATTTTCATTGTTTATAGAAGTTGCAAGTATTTTGAAATATTTTCTAATAGGTTTATGGAAAATGATGAATGCTCTAATCCAACTAGGTTAATGTAATTGACCTCCACTATATAAGGGGAGCTCGTGTGTTCTCCTCTCCTTTGTCCAAGAAAATACCGAACTTGGTTTGTAAGCTTTGGTTGTGAGAGAGAGAGAGGTTCTATATCTTTGTTCTTAAAATTATAGTGAATTGCCTCTTTACCAGGCCCTAGAGACGTAGCCATTTTAGATGAACTCTGGGTAAACAATTTCTTGTGTCCAAATCTTCTATCTTTTCCGCGTTCTTCTTATGTTCTCCATTATTCTGCAAACACATACTTTCTAACTTACATCGGCGAGTGTGTCAGAGAGTGTGTCACGAGTTTGTGTGTTTGATTCTGGTTTAAGGTCAAACTGTTCTTGCCATTGTGGTTTCAACAAAGTGGTATCAGAGCTAGGTTGGTGGGTGTCAATGGCGAATGCAAGAATTGAGGTGGAGCGGTTTGATGGGAAGGGATACTTCTCATTGTAGAATAAGAGGATGCTAGCACATCTGTTTGTCCTTGGTTTAAAGGATGTATTAGAAGAGTCTATGTCACCTTCTGTATCAGTGATTCGGAAGATGAAGACGAATATGTTTACATGAAGCGGTTGGTGAAAGAGGAAGTCGAAAGGCTTGAAAAATCAGAGAAGGAGATGAATCTGATCATTCTCAATGTTGGGGATCATGTGTTAAGAAAGATCGAGTTGTGTACATCAGCTGCTTCTACATGGTATACACTGGAGAGGTTATATCTTTCAAGGACTCTACCGAATATAATTCACTTGCAGCACAAATTATATACCTTCAAGATGGTCGATACTCAGAGTATGGTAAAAATATCGATGACTTCTTGAAGATTGTCTCTTACCTATCAAGCGTGAATGTAACTGTGTCAGAGGAGGTACAAGCGATTCTGCTCCCGAATTCGCTTCCTTCACGGTTCAACTCTCTTAAGAAAACACTTAAGTACAACAAGGATACATTGTCATTGGAAGAGGTGACAAGTGCAGCAAGGTCTAAAGATCAGGATCTCAAGACATCTACGGCTTCACATGATAATGGTGAAAGATATTATGCTAGAGGAATGACTGAGAAGAAGGATCCTGTGAGCAATGATAAGGGCAAGTCTAGATCGAGCTCAGGGTCTAGGATAACTTGCTGGTTCTTCAAGAAGCAGGGACACACTAAAAAGGAGTGTTATGCATACAAGAAGAAGTATGGCAGAGGAGAAGACGAGGCTGAGGCATCGGTTGTGATAGATCCTGATTTAGAGGATGATGCACTGTCGGTAGGAGATATGTGGCATCATGATAAGTGAGTGATTGATTCTGGATGTTCCTACCATATGACGTGTAGGAAGGATTGGTTTCACATGTTCTAGGAGCTGACTTCGGGACAAGTTCTTCTTGGTAAGGATTGTGCGGTTTGAGTGCAAGGGATTGGTACAATTAACATCAAAGCTTATGGCGGTTATGTGAAGACACTCACGAAGGTCAGGTATATTCTAGAATTAAGAAGGAACTTGATATCTACTAGAACCTTGGATATTTTAGGCTTTGAGCACAGTGACAGACATGGGAAGACTAGTTCTTCTGGGAATGTTGTGTGGGTCATTGCACTTGTTAGATGGTGAGCCTGTGTCAGGTGAAGTTAACAGCAGTGTCATGAAGAAACCATCTAAGGATGAGACAGTCTTGTGGCATAGACGTCTTGGGTACATGAGTATGAAGAATCTACAGATTTTAACCCGGAAAGAGGTGATCGATAAGAGGAGGATTGGTGTTTTGGAGTTCTGTGAGAGCTGTGTGATGGGGAAGCAGAAAAGATTAAGCTTCAACATTGGGAAACATGATACATGTGAAGCTCTGAGGTATGTACAAGATGATTAATGGGATTTCCAAATGTGACGCCAAGTCTGTCAGGAAAGCAATACTTTCAGTCTATTATTGATGATTACACAAGGAAGGTCTGGGTTTATTTCTTAGCTGAAGGAGAAGCATTTAGCAAATTCTGTGAATGGAAGAAGTTGGTGGAAAATCAAGTCAAGAAGAAGGTATGTTGTCTGAGAACATATAATGGACTTAAATTCTGTAATGCAGAGTTTAACAACTTCTGCAAGCACCATGAAATCAAGAGACATAAGACATGTGCACATACACCACAGCAGAACGGTGCAGCTGAACGTATGAACATGACTCTGATGGAGAAGGTGATATGCTTTCTGGTTGAGTCGGGTTTAGAGGAAAAATTTTGGGCTGAAATGGTGTCTGCGTTAGATGGGAACATTCCGAGGAACTTTGGTTGGGCAAGAAGCTTGGTTATCTGCACCTGAGAAGATTTGGATCAGTGGTTTACGTCCATGCAGATCAACGAAAGCTCAAGGCCATGGCTAAAAAGGGAATCTTCGTCAGTTATCCATCAGGTGTGAAAGGATACAAAGTTTGACTTCTTTAAGAGAAGAAGTGTGTTATTAGCAGGAATATAGTATTTATAGAAGATAAGGTCTAAAAGGATTTGAACGTCTGCGAGATAAAAACAGATGACACAGAAGAGTTAAGAAATCAGACTATGCTGGATGATCAGGTGGAGCTGTTGACGAAACAGCTGAATAAGCTATTGACGTAGATGAAGAAGGTGAAAGTCTTGAAGGATATTAGTTAGCCAGGGATAGAGTTCAGAGAAGAATAGTGCCACCTGCACGGTACTCTGACTCGGAGGATATAGCAGCGTTTGCGTTATATGTAGCTGATGACTTATGTGCTGAGGAACCTCAAGACTATCATGGAGCGATGAACAACAAAGAGAGAAGGCAGTGGGATGAAGCATGTGGTGAAGAGATGACTTCACTGGATAAGAACCATACTTGAAAGCCTGTGAGAAGGCCTAGTAAGCGTAAGGTGATAGGCTGCAAGTGGGTATTTAAACTGAATTCTGGTATACATGGTGTTGAGAAGCCTAGATTCAAAGCTCGGTTAGTTGCTAATGGATACTCTCAGAGAGAGGGTATTGATTATCAAGATGTGTTTTCACCCGTCGTGAAACATTTATCCATAAGGTTCATGTTGTCAATTACAGTGAATCTGGATTTGGAGCTTGAGCAACTTGATATAAAGACTATGTTTCTTCATGGTACACTTGAAGAAAATATTTACATGAAGCAACCAGAGGAATTTCAGGTTTAAGGAAAGGAAGATCACGCTTGTCTACTTCAGAATGCTCTTTATGGACTAAAGCAGGCACCAAGACAATGGAACAAGTGTTTTGATTAGTTTGTGGTTAGTCATGGATTTTGTAGAGAGTGAATATGATCATTATGTTTACATCAAGGAGGTAACCAAAGATACATACATCTATTTGTTGTTATATGTGGATGATATGTTCGTTACGTCAAGGGATGCAACAGAGATCAGAAAGGTAAAGAAGCTACTTAACAGCAGATTTGAGACGAAAGACTTGGGTCCAGCAAGGCAAATTCTGGGGAAGGATATTGAGAGAGATAGTGGAAAGGAGATTCTGACACTATCTCAATCTGATTTATCAAGAAGATTCTCAGGGTATTCGACATGGATGAGTCAAAGAGTGTGTCAACACCTGTTAGTGCACATTTCAAATTGTCTACCATAGTAGATGATGAAGCAGAGACAAGTATGGATGATATTCCTTATGCTAATGCTATTGGACACATAATATATGTTATGATAGGCACGAGGTGTGATCTGGCGTATGTGTTGGAGTTGGTTAGCAGATTTATGAGTAAGCCTGGTATGGTTCATTGGACTGCGGTTAAGTGGGTATTAAGCTACCTGAAGGAAACACAAAATCTGAAACTGTGCTTTAGGAAGAATGAGATGTTTAAGGTTGAAGGTTTATGTGATTCTGATTTTGCCTCAGATCTGGACAAGAGAAGGTCGATCTCAAGTTATGTTTTCATGGCTGGTGGGAATACAATCAGCTGGAGATCAAGTCTACAAAGTATAGTGGCTCTGTTAACGACTGAAGCGAAGTATATGGCGCTAGTTGAAGCGGTTCAAGAAGGAATGTGGTTAAGGGGCTTGGCGGAGGAGCTTGGATTCAAGAAAGACAAAATGGAGATATCGTGTGACTCTCAAAATGCATTGTGTCTAGCAAAGAATAATGTGTATCATGAGAGGACTAAGAACATCAGCAGAAAGATGCACTTCATCAGGGATATTATCGCTCAAGGTGATATAAGTGTGAAAAAGATATGTACTTATAAGAATCCTGCTGATATATTAACCAAGGTTGTTCTGGTTAAGAAGTTTGAGGAAGCGGTAGACTTCCTTGGGATGTCCGAACTCTGAGGAGCATTCGGCATCGCCCGGAAAATCATGGGTTTGCTTAACCTAAGTAGTGGATCATGTTTGATGTTATCAATGTGGAGTTTGCTGGGATTTGGGACTACGTCAGAGACTACATCAAGGAATCCGTCAAGGACTTCGTCAGAATTTGGTGATGGAAATCAAATAAGATCGCATAACTTAAACCAAGACAAGGACGTCATATTAGGAAAAGGAAATATCATTTTTATAGAGTTATGGAAGTTGATAGATTCCTGGAAATATTATTTTCATGGTTTATGAAAGTTACAAGTATTTTGGAATATTTCCTAATTGGTTTATAGAAAGGGATGAATGGCCTAATCCAACTAGGTTAATGTAATTGACTCCCACTATATAGGGGAAGCTCGTGTGTTCTCCTCATACTTTGTCCAGGAAAAGACCGAGCTTGGTTTGTAAGCTTTGGTTGTGAGAGAGAGATGTTATATATCTTTGTTCTTAAGATTATAGTGAATTGTCTCCTTGTCAGGCTCCAGAGACGTAGACATTCTAGGTGAATTCTGGGTAAAGAATTTTTTGTGTCCAATTTTCTATCTTTTCCGCGTTTTTCTTTTGTTTTCCATTATTCTGCAAACCCGTACTTTCTGACTTACATCGGCGACTGTGTTAGGGAGTGTGTCGCGAATTTGTGTGTTTGATTTTGATTTAAGATCAAACTGTTTTTGCCATTGTGGTTTCTAACACTTTTGTAGATATTAAGGATCAGATCCTATACGCTACAAGGGGTTTCTCCAGAATCTTCTGGACCAAAGTTTTGGTAATTTGGAATCATGTGAACGAGAAGTTTTGTGTGATGATTCTAAATTTTTACTCTCTACTCTTACTCTTAGAAGTCTATGTCTTGGTGGTAGCCAAGAGGGAATCTACACTACAGGCATCAAATCAATATGATATATAGATTCTTCAGAATCCATAAGATTTTCGTATTTTATTTGCACAGCGACAAATCCATGTTAAGATTCTTTTGAGGTACAACTAAGAGCACTTCCATGAAGATTTTAACATTGATTTAATTTTAAAAAGGAAAAAAAATATAAAGAGTGATGTCTCAAATGAAATAACATTAGAACTCTATCAGATATTTAATTTATAAATGATATTTTCTCGTTGGTTTTGCGGATACGGGTGATTGCGGTATCAAGTGTTATTAAGCGTTTTGTATGACTGACACACCATTTAAAAATTGTTGCATTTGCGAAATATTTGTGACTGGTTAAGTATAAGATATTGTAATGGTTTAATAATAAATTACCAATATTAACATATTATAACATTATAAAAATATAAAAACATACTATTGTAATAAAATATAATAATTATCAATATAATATGATTAATAATAATATTATGTTTATTTATTTTATTTTTTTAATTAGTTGAAAGTTATAATTTTAATTACATTTTTTGAAGATTCATATTAAACTTTTAAAAGAATATTTTGTTTCGTTTTATATATATGTATATCTTTATATATGTATGTATGTATATTAATTTTAAAAAATTCTAATGAATAGTTAGTTATTTTAAAGTTTTTATAAAACAAATTATGATAGTGTTTGTGAATTTAAATTAATACATAAAATATGTATATAATTTTATTTATAATATTTCCATTTTAAATTTTAAATTTTTAAATTTTTTAATATTTTTGAAAAAAAATTATATTTATTTATCCATCTGCAACACTCTGCAACCGCAAACGCTAGTTGGAACAATCTTTTGATTTTAAGAGGTTCAGAGCGGCTTGAAACGATTTTTAACGGTTTATATGATTGTTGCGAAACGCTGTCAACCGCTACCAACCGAAAAAATTGTGTTTGTGGGTGGTAGTGAAGAAACCAGTCAAACCCTTAAAGACCTGACTAGGAGTTATAACTTTAGATCTTTTGATATAGAACTAATTATGTTAATTTTGATTGTGACTGTAATTATTTTATTTTGGTTGTGGATTTGAGAATTTAACGATTTATTTTAATTTTTTAAAAAAATTAGTTATTTTACTTTTTTATAGACATATTTTGTAGCCTTAGAAATCTTTTATAGAACATGATTGGAAAACATTTGTATTTTAGAGGAAAAAAGATTGGTTGTGGAGAGACGGTAAAACACTTTTAAAGCATTTAACAATCAAGCCTTGAAACTTTAGTTTTTGTTTCACTTTTGGTTGGAGTCTAAATTTATTTATTGGCTTTTTAGCTCAAAGTTGTTGAACAAAAATCACAAATGGTCATCAAATCTATAGTGTTCAAAAAAAGGTCATCAAATCTCTCTGATTTAGTTCATTCAAGTTCATAGAACACTTCGATCATAATGTGATCCAATTCTTCGATTTGATCTTAATTCTAGCTCTTTTAAACTTTGGAGTTAATAGAAATTTCAACTTCTATTAATGAGACTCGTGAGGTCCACAGAGCCACAGAAATTACAATCTGAAAGTGATCGATTGGAAAAGATGTGTACCACATCACACCGAAATTTGTACTTATCTGAACCTAATCGAAACTTCACTATCATTTTACTTCCATGTATTTATTGTATAAACTTTAGTACTAAAACTATCGTGTGAAACTAAATGTAAGCCTTTTATGTACGTATTTATTAAAGAACCAGAATAGTACCTAAGTTCTTGCGTACGTGTCTTCTTTTGTCAACTTAACTTGTCCTTTTCGTGGTTAATTCCTTTGAGAGAATCTCGAAGCACTAAACAAGAAGACTCAACATAGCGAATGTTATCCATTATAAAGAGAACCAAGCTTGCTTCTCCACAAACACATTACACATCAACAATCCTCTCTCTCTTACAGACTCACTCAATCTCTCTCAATACAAAAAGTTATGGAGCAGAGAAAGAATGATATAGAGTCATACGATGATCAACAAAAATGGGTTCTTGATTCTTCTCTCGATAGTAGAGGGGAGATTCCGGTTCGGGCTAGAACCGGAGCCTGGAGAGCTGCACTCTTCATCATTGGTTTGTATATAAACTTTGTGTAGAGACCTCTTGTATTAAATGTGTACAATATAATCTTATGGTTTGATATATGTGTACATGCAGCAATCGAGTTCAGTGAGAGGCTAAGTTACTTTGGGATCTCGACGAGCTTAGTGGTCTACTTAACGACCATTCTTCACCAAGATCTTAAGATGGCTGTACGAAATGCAAACTACTGGGCTGGTGTCACCACTTTAATGCCTCTTCTTGGAGGCTTCGTCGCCGATGCTTATATCGGCCGCTATGCCACTGTCCTACTTGCAACCATCATCTACCTTATGGTAATATCTTGTACTCGGAAAATTGATACTGAGTTCAATATTTAAAATACAAACCTTATTTATTTATTTAGTTTGTTGAAAACCTTATTTATATACATTTTTTAGTTGTTTTGGTGGTGGGCCTTTTGTATATAGTAGCATATCTTGCATACATATATTCTCATAACCGGTTCAATAATACTCCAAAATGTTAGAACTGTTATCGATATTTTATATCCAAACTGTCTGTTAGCATGTGCTACTGATGGATTCGAACAAAACTGTTTAAAAATATTTGGGACCCTTGTTTAAAAAAATTCTGACAGTCACGTTCTAATTATATACTTTCTGAAACATCTTTAAATCAGTTATATACTTTGTTTATGTTATATAATTTGAGATCAGTCAAAGCTTGATGGTTTGTTTCTCTTGTTTTCTTATGTTTATATTATTTCTGATAATACATATTTTATAGGTTTTTCCATCAAAACATATTTTATAGGTACGTTTGAGAGGGTCACGTTTTAAATATGTACATTGTTTATAGTATTGTTTGATTTGAGATCAGTCAAAGCTTGATGGTTTGTTTCTCTAATTTTCTTATATTTGTTGAATTTATTTTTCAATGTACAGGGATTGATTCTGTTAACATTGTCTTGGTTTATACCGGGATTGAAACCTTGTCATGAAGAAGTGTGTGTTGAACCAAGGAAAGCCCACGAAATAGCGTTCTTCATTGCAATATACTTAATCTCCATAGGCACTGGAGGTCATAAGCCATCCCTTGAGAGCTTTGGAGCTGACCAATTCGAAGACGACCATCCTGAAGAACGGAAGATGAAAATGTCTTACTTTAACTGGTGGAGCGCCGGTCTATGCGCTGGTGTTTTAACCGCCGTGACTATAGTCGTCTATATAGAGGACCATATTGGTTGGGGTGTGGCTGGTATCATACTCACCGTAGTCATGGCTACTTCGCTTATGGTCTTCCTTATTGGTAAACCGTTCTATCGTTATCGAGCACCTTCTGGTAGCCCATTGACACCGATGTTGCAAGTCTTTGTTGCTGCCGTTGCTAAAAGACACCTTCCCCGTCCCAATGATTCTTCTCTTCTTCATAAGTTGTCTAGAGAAGAGTATAGTAAAGGACGGCTTCTTTCCCGCACAGAAAAGCTCAAGTAAGTTTACGAGTTACAACTATATATATGTTCAATTTTGGTTTAGGTTCGGTTTTGGTTATTGAACAGCAATACCTACTAAACAAAGTAAAATATAATATAATCTACTGATTTGTTACATATTCTATTTGAATTCATTTTTTTCAAAATACAAATCTAGTTTTTTGTTTAAATGGTTCGTGATTTTTTTTTTTGTCGAATTAACTCAGAGTCGGGTTAGAAAAGAACAAACGGTGCAACTGCTCCAGAGCCCAACATGATGTCCCAATATAATAATAATTATGAGCCCTGATTTTGGTATATAATATATGTAAATTATATATATATATATATTTGTAAGTTTTTAACTGTTTAAAAATGCCCAAGAATCATTTGATGTAAATGTTTTTGTTTCCATCACAATTCTTTTAAAAAGTATTAGTTATAAAGTTGTACATATTTTTTTTATATATATAACTGTAGAGGCACTTTTTTTTTGCAGGGATGAATTTAGTTTTGGCTTTAACTTTTAAGCTTATACTGGTTTTGTTTTTATTTTAGTTGTTTATCAGGATTAAACACTTAATTTCCAACTATAACATGTTTCTTTTACATCCATACATGAAACTAATTTTATACGGTTTTCAGATTTTTAGACAAGGCATCCATCATCGAAAACCGAGGAAGCGATAATGCTATGGCCGAGAAGGAGAGTCCATGGAAACTAGCAACGATAACAAAAGTAGAAGAACTGAAGCTACTCATCAACATGATTCCAATCTGGTTCTTTACATTAGCCTTTGGCATATGCGCTACTCAAAGCACAACATTCTTCATCAAACAAGCCATTATCATGGACCGACACATAGGTCACAGCTTCATAGTTCCTCCATCTTCCATGTTCGCCCTCGTAGCTCTCTCCATGATCATCTCCGTAACAGTCTACGAGAAAATCCTCGTGCCTCTTTCGAGACGCCTCACTGGAAAAGAAAGAGGTATTAGCATATTACAACGAATTGGAACCGGTATGGTTTTTTCATTACTCGCCATGATCATTGCTGCTTTAGTTGAGAGAAAAAGATTGGATTATACTAAGCAACATCACGTGCCCATGAATGCTATATGGTTAGCTCCTCAATTCATAGTCATAGGCATAGCAGACGCTTTTACCCTTGTGGGTCTTCAAGAATATTTCTACGACCAAGTCCCTGATTCAATGAGAAGTTTAGGCATAGGGCTTTACCTTAGTGTGGTTGGTGCGGCTAGCTTTGTCAACAATCTTTTGATGACGGTTACTGATCGTTTAGCTGAGGAAATCTCTGGAAAGACCTTGTTCGGGAAAGATCTTAATAGCAGCCGCTTGGACCGCTTTTACTGGACGCTAGCCGCTTTGACCGCTGCAAATATATGCTTCTTTGTATTTGTAGCCAGAAGATATACTTACAAGAGTGTACAATCAAGTGTGGTTGTTGCTGATGGTGGCGATGACGTTGAGGCACCCTCGGCGCCTAATACGTCGAAGTATACGTAATAACATTGCCATAGGCCTGGTCCAGAGCCGGTCCTTGTTTTGGTGAGGCTACAAACCAAAAATAATAATGATAATGTGACTGGTTATGTATGAACCTCTCAGCTCTAACAGAAGAGAGAAGCAATTGACCACTGGACTAAAGTTGCTTGCGTGATTTGGTGGCCGATATTTTAGTTAGTAATATAAAGGCCGCAAGCCCATACTTCATTGGCTTCTAACAAGGGCCGGTTCTGGCCTGGTCATATGATCACAACTATTTTATGTTCTTTTTGTTGTACTTTTGTTAAGTGTTTTCGTACGCTTATTTATGTAGTGCTGGTTTATGTGGATACTAATAAACTAATGTTATCGACATATCGAAATGTGGACATAAATACCAAACCAAATCAATCTATAACCTTAACTCAACCAACAAAAATAAGAACCGTTTGTATACAAAATTTATTAACTCAAGCAACAAAACAATTCGATGTGGCAGAAAAAAAAAGGCAAAAGATCAATTGCATATAGAAATAAAGCCCAATGGGTTTCTAAGAAAGGAAATATATATAGCCCAATCGTAAATTATTATGACCCAAAATTATTCGTTACAGATTGTGACGGCCGGTTTATTATCCAATTATCCATCGCTGATCACTCTTATCGCCTTTCCAAAATTTCTGGTAAGACCAGAGATTCGAACATCGCCGTGAATGGCGTGCTCAATTAGTAGTAACGCTGTCCGGTGTTACACCGAAACGCTGCGTTTAACTCCCCGACAACAACAACAATGCGGCCGCGTAAAGCCTACTCCTTCCTCTTTCCTCTCCTTTAATTCCTCCAATCAGGTATTAACCACTATTCCAACAATGCTCACTCGAACTGAATATTCATTTTGATTTCGAATTTCGAATTCTACAGACTCTGGGTGCTTCTCCTTCGCCTGTTCCCCGGCGGAGTATTCCGGTTAGAGCCAAAGTGGCGGCGTCGGAAAGCTCCATTACTGGAAGCAATAGGATGCTGGTAAAATTGACTCCGATTAATCAGATTTTGTTTTAATATATTTAGTGAATTAATAATGGCAAATCTCCAAAATAGCATATTAAGATTATGTCACAGGAACAGTCTTCAAAAACTAAAATGACCAAAATAGCATTTTATCTTTACAAAAAAATATATATTTTTTATTTTATCAAAATTTGAAATGTTATCCCAAAACCCAATTCTAAACCATAAATCATAAACCCTAAACCCTAAATCTTAAACCTCACCCTTTAACTCTAAACCCTAAAATCCACCCCTAAACCCTAAACTCTAAATCCTAAACCGTAAACCTTAAATCCTAAACCCACCCCTTAACTCTGAACTCTAATGTCTAAATTAATTTACCATTGGGTATAAGTGTATATTTATCTCTTTTGATAAAACATTAAGTGATATTTTGATCATTTTTATTCTTAAAGACTATATTTGTGACAAAAACTTTTTTAGTGATATCCTAGTCATTTTCTCAATTAATAAACATTTTTAGAACCAGCCAGTAGCTGTCAATTGTTTTTAAATAAAAAAACCTTTAAATTCAAATTTAACATGTTCTTACAATTGTCCACCATGAAAGAGAATATAGATGGGGAGCTGAGTATGTTGTTTTAGGTTGATGTTAATAAAAAACAAAAAAAGAGAATATAATTAATGAATGAAAGTCTTAGATCAGTAATTGTATTTAAAAAAAAAAAAGAACTAATATATAAAAGTTTTGCGTGGAAAGTTGAATTGAATCATGGTCTTTCAGGTCTTCGTGCCACCACATCCTTTGATCAAACACTGGATCTCTGTCCTGAGAAACGACCAAACTCCTAGTCCCATTTTCAGTGAGTATATAAGACTAGTGTTTTGAGTGTTAGTGGAGATTCTAACATTGTTAGGTTGTCTGCGTTTGGAAATGAGTATTCAGAGACATGTTTTCTGTTGGCTACAGTAAAGTATGTGTCTTTCTTTTAAATCTGAGTTCTTTTGAGCATTATTCTTTTAGGGAGTGCAATCGCTGAACTAGGGAGGCTATTGATGTATGAAGCATCTCGAGAATGGCTGGTGACATCTCTCTTTTCTTTGCTAAGTTTGCTTTTTTGTTTCTTGATTATTTTTTTCCACTTATGTGATGTGTAAAAGCCAACTGTTGTTGGAGAAATAATGTCTCCAATGGGTGCTGCTTCTGTTGAATTCATTGATCCTAGAGAGCCTATAGCGGTTTGTCTCTTCCCTGAGACTCTCTTGTTTTCTGTATTTTTCTTCTCAATCCAAAGATATTATTAAGACATTTATTGTTCTTGGCTTTTGTAACTCTGTGTAGGTTGTTCCGATTTTAAGAGCTGGTCTTGCTCTTGCGGAACACGCATCAACAGTTTTGCCTGCAAATAAAATATATCACTTAGGTAAAAATATACTTACTATCTGTTGCCTGAAGATAAGATGTCAAAAGAACGTTTAATCCATAGCTTCTCATGTCCTTTCTTACCAGGAATAAGCCGGGACGAGGAAACACTTTTGCCTTCTGTGTATCTAAACAAGTAAGAACTTATCCACATCATTGTGTTGTTAGGACCGAAGCGTCTATATGGTGACAGATTTGATACATGTTCATCAGGTTGCCTGACGAATTTCCCGAAAATTCTCGAGTGTTTTTGGTGGATCCAATGCTTGCTACAGGTTAGGAAGTCTTGTAAAAAAATTGCAATGTAGCCACCATCATAGTAGAACAAGTATAGTTAGTGTTTTGATGCTCCTCAGATGTAATACCGAATGTTTCTCAGGCGGTACCATAGTTGCGGCGATGGATCTGTTGAAGGAACGTGGTTTGTCTGTTCAGCAAATCAAAGTGGTAAGCATATATAAACATGTTGGCTGTAGAATAACATATATTATGCTTTATCCTGTATCTCCATGATTACAGATTTGTGCGGTTGCTGCACCTCCTGCACTATCTAAGCTTAAT
Source organism: Brassica oleracea var. oleracea (assembly GCF_000695525.1). NCBI lineage: Eukaryota > Viridiplantae > Streptophyta > Magnoliopsida > Brassicales > Brassicaceae > Brassica > Brassica oleracea. Next base: position 28,855,956 of record NC_027755.1, on the reverse strand, counting down.
GAGAAATATCCAGGGTATCAATACCGAAAGATTTGACTCTTTAACTTGTTTGAAACCTGGCGGGGGCTTTACTTAACTGTTTTGGTTATTGTTTGCAACATTCCAGGCTTCATGTGTATACTGGAATTATCGATCCTCAAGTCAATGAAAAGGGGTAAGTCAGGCTGGAGTTTTGAAAGTTTGGCTTTCCATTACTGGATTCTTGATTTTATGTAAGAAAACTAGCATATGGTAAGGAGTTATAAGGTCCTTTATACGTTTATAATGGGATTAGGTTCATAATCCCTGGGCTTGGAGACGCTGGAGACCGCAGTTTTGGGACATGAAAACAAGTTTGAGGTTTTGGTTAAGCTTTTGATGAAGTGATTCTTGTGTGAGTTCTCTAAATTTACAGTGACAAACCCCATTAGATTGTTTTCTTTGGGTTTCTTACCATTGATATGACTCAATCTCAGGTTTGGTGAGAGGTTTATGATGTAAGAGATCACATTGGAGGATAAGAGCTCCTGATTATTACGAAACAAAGAAGAAACTTGTAAACATCAGTTTTGCTTCGTCCAGATTTGTATGTGTATCATTGTTAGTGAAACAACTTTGTCAACAAAACTATTTTTTGGAATAAAAATAATTGTACGAGAAAATCAAACATTATAATCTTGTAATTAGTAGATGGAGCTGCTTGCTTATTTCATTTTATATGTTCCATGTTCCGCGACAAATGAGCGCAAGCTAATGAAGTTAGTTGGATGCTAATTGCTGCCTGCTATAGAAAGACCGAAACTAATATTTTTGTTTAATTCAACTTTTACGTTCTCATTCGGATTACAAATAGACCGAAACTATCTTGTATTCAGCTCAGTTCGGTTCGGTTACATATGAAGGGTATAACAGTCAATAACAATCATTTCATATAAACCAAAACCCTAACAGCCCGCGACTATAAATAACATAAATTGCTTCTCAGTCAATTTTTCCATCGCCGCCGCACTGCTCTCTCCGTTTTAGATTCTTCTCCCGCTCAGGTTATCTTCTTAGCCCCTTAATATCCTCCTTCCTGTCATTTTGATTTCAGAAGTCGGTCCTTATGATTTATAGCTGGCTGTAAATTACTCATTGTAGAATGTTTATATATTTACTCTGGATGACCTCTGTTAGAAGCTTAAGATTACTCTTCACACCAATGTGCATCTGTTTCTAGCGAATCTTTCTATATTTGAAGACGATATTCTATTGCTCATCAGACCTTTTTTTTTTCTTAATGATCAGATCGAATTTTCCAAGCTAAAAATCATGCAGAACGAGGAAGGAGTCGTCACTGAGCTTTACATTCCGAGGAAATGGTAAGCTGTTTTATTTTTTTTCTACACAATGTTGGCTGTTTTGATTAATCTTTAGCTTATTCTTTTTGGTTGGCTAATTTTGTAGCTCGGCGACAAACAGATTGATCACCTCAAAGGATCACGCCTCTGTTCAGCTTAACATTGGTCATCTTGACGCCGACGGTATCTACACTGGCCAGTTCACCACTCTTGCTCTTTGCGGATTCGTCCGTGCTCAGGTTTGTCATATCTCTCCTCCTTTTAATGCTAGTATTGATCTTTCGCAATTGTTTTATCAAAGTGTAATATGATTATTGTGTTCGTCTGTTAACCATTTGGCTGAAATTGCAGGGAGACGCAGACAGTGGCGTCGACAGGCTCTGGCAGAAGAATAAAGTCGAAACCAAACAACAGTGAGATAGATAGAGACATAGAATCTATAAGCTGTTGCTACTTGTTGTTTTTGCCATGTTTCATTATTGAGTTTTCTCTTTCTGCGAACTCGTATCTTTGTTTTCTGATTTATGAAAAATAATTACGTTTTGGTGGCATTTGAATCAGTCCTACAGTAACTACATTTTTATTTTCTACACACAAGAGAACTGCTACACAAATCAGCGTCAGGATTTGCAACAGGAACTTGTGAACTTGTGTTGCGTATTATTGCCATCGATTAATTAGAAAAAGGAGGAAATAGTTATGGTTAAGCATTGAAATTCAACAAAAACACATTTTTGAATCATATTTCACCATCCCAAAGCTCATCAAGTGTCTTGTAAGGACTCATAGTCTCATGAACGAACGATGTACCTTGGACCAACCTAGCCTGCGCAGTTAATACAACAACAACAAAAAAACCAATATTTAGACTCTTCGTTGAATCACAATTATGCAGAAGAGATGTGGTTTTACTTGCCTGTTCTATCTGAGAAAACTTGTCAAACATTTCTTTTGGAATTGACCATCCCAGTACATCGAAGTTCTCCCTGATCCTCGCTTCATTTGTGCTTTTCGGAAGCACACTATGACCCATTTGAACACCCCATCGAAGCGCGGTTTGCGCAAGAGACTTACCGATTTCTTTAGCCACCGTTTCCAGGACCGGGCTCTTTAGAACATCTGCTTTCACCCACGTTGTTCCTGGAGAACCCAATGGCGAATACCCCTGCAACAATCAAACATTCACACGTGTAAGAAACTGAAGATTTCTGATTCCTTTCCCTTGAGAGACTGTAATGATTTTGGACAATGTTGGGTGGTTCAAACTTACTGACAAGTGAATCCCTTTGGACTTGCAGAACTCATGAAGCTTATGTTGTTGCCATGAAGGGTGACATTCCACCTGGTTTACAGCTGGAGGAACCCGAGCAAACTCCACGAGATCCGAGAGTTTCTTTGTAGAGAAGTTGCTTACCCCAATGGCTCGTGCCTTGCCTGAGTCATACAGTGCTTCCATTGCTTTCCATGTGCTAGGAATATCGATAGGCATAATGTTCTCTGGCTTAAACTCAACACTGCCTTTCTTCAACCGAACAGGCCAGTGAATCTGAAAAGAAAGACCAAATAAAATCTCAAATGAGGTATACGAAAGCGTAATAAGAGTTCCAAAGAAGCAGATGCTTACGAGATACAGGTCGACATAATCGAGCTGCAGATCCTGTAGAGTTCTGTTCAATGCCTCAGGAACATCCGGTGGGTCAAGCTCAGTCAACCTGTCACGACATAATCAAAGCTAGAGGCTAAACAGACGCAAAGGAAACTGCAAATACGTAAGCTATGAACAAAATACCAGATCTTTGACGTGATGAACAGCTTCTCACGCTTCACTACGCCATCTTCAAACAACTTCTTCAGAACTTTCCCAATCTGCAGTTCCAAAAGGGCCTTATCAATATCGAATAACACAATGAAGCCAACACACTTTAAAGCTTAGTTAAGAAGACAGTCCCATAACTCTATAAGGATGATCATACCACACTATATAGTATACACTATAGTCCATGAACCTCAATAATCTAGAAGATAATGGAACCTAAAACGCCATCACAGACTAAGCTCAACAGATACCTAATGTAATGTTTAGAAGATAACACAAACTCAGATCGGTGAGGCATATAATGGATTTACCTCAGCTTCGTTGCCATATCTGGAAGCACAATCAATATGCTGATACCCAATCTGCAAAACGAGAAAGATAATGTATCGATTGTTAGTTATACTCCTGAAACGGATCTTCAATTCAATCACTAAAAATTCTGAGACGAACCTTCACAGCGGCGGCGACGGCGTCTCCCACGACGCCAGGAGCAGCCTGCCATGTTCCGAGACCGACGGATGGGATCTTTGCTCCGGTGTTGAGTTCGAAGGATCCGATATCGTTCGCCATTGTTAGAGACGCAGAGCTTTAGGATTGCGATTGTAGATCTCGGTTCTTCTGGGGTTAACCAGATCGATAGAGCGGGAAAATCGTGAGATTTGTTCGTACAGTGGCCAGATTACACACACGTGGATGAATACTAAGGGTGCATTTTCTAAGTTATCTATTACAGAGTGATCTCTTGCCTAATTAACCCACTAGTTAGTAATTACAACTGTTCAAAATTCAATGGAAATACCAAAATAAACTAAAATTAATTTATATCTGAACAGAACCGGAATAAAACCATAAAATTTTAAATTTATAATAGAAAAACAAAATAAAATCTGGGTAAAATATTCAAAGAATCAAATAACTAAATATTTGAAATAAAATATTCAATTAACTAAAAAAATATTAAATTAGAACTCGAACGAATAGTTGAAATTTGATTTGAATCCACAATGATTCTAACCGAACTGGGAGCCTACTACGATCATATGAAAATTCGAAAATCCAAAATAACCAAACCAATTCTAATCAAAAAATTGAAATGAATCCGAAAGAATATCCGAATGTTGATCGTGTTATCGCTAATTAAAACCTCATAAACAAAAAGCAAAACAAAAAATTTGTCAGGCGCGACTTCGTATTCCACTAGCTCAAGAACTTAAAAGCAAGCTTAAAAAAAAAAAGAGTAAATGTCAAAAGAAGAAAGACGGGGCGAAGAAGCTTATAATCGAATCTAGAGCAATTTCGGAAACTCTTATCTATAGGTGTCGATCATTCGTAAAAGGTGCCGATCATCTTCTAGCGTTCGTAAAAGCTAGGGTTTCGTAAAAAAAAAAGTGTCGATCATCCTCTGCATCTGCTATTCCCCGCCAAAATTCCGAAAATTAAAAGCTAAGGTTTCTTGCTAACGCCTCGATTTCCTCTCTGATTTTCTGAGTTGGGAAGACAAAAAAAAGACTGAGATGAAGAAGATTATCGGAAGACCAGGAACCGTGTGTGGCCTGTTACTTCGAATCGGACAATGTACTTCTGCCGCCGCATCAATGGTCGTTATGCTCTCTGCGAAGGACTTCTATAAACGCACAGCTTTCTCGTATGGTTTTTCGTTTCTTCTAAGTCTTGATTCGGTTATGTTGGCTTAGATGTCGGATTTCAAATCAAGAAAGAAACTGACCTCTTTTGGTTTCAGCTACTTGATTGCTTCAATGTGTCTTCAAATGCTGTGGAGCTTTTGGCTCGCATGTGTTAATGTTTATGCTCTGAGGTACAAGAAAGACCTCCAACACCTAACCGCAGTTAGCTTATTCATCGGTGGCGATTTGGTATAGAAGCTGCTTCTTGTTGGACTCTCTAAATCTTTACAAACGGTTGAATTGTTTTCTTGTTGAAACGCAGGTGACTGCAATTTTATCTCTTGCAGCTGCATGTTCATCAGCAGGAGTTGTAGTCTTATACGCTAGAGATATCAAGTATTGCGATGTCCATGACTGTCTTAGGTATGAAGTAGCTGTTGCGCTTTCTTTCGTCACTTGGGTTCAAATCGCAGTTTCGTTTCATGTCTCATTTTGGATCTATGCCTCGGTTTAGATTCTTGAACTGTCGAGAACATCTTGTAACTCGTTGTGATGACATATAATAGCTTCATATGAACAACCATCAGTGTTTTCTTAAAAGCTTATATATCACTTGATCTATGTACATTGACCAGAAGAAACAAAAATTTAGTGATACTTTAGCACCATGAGTCACGTGAGATTAGATCATCTACTAGATCAAATTCACATTTCGTAAGAAGACACTCTATCTTGTTATCTCATACTATGTACGAAATTCTTAAACGACAACACAAAGAAACTTCGTTTTACAAATTTTTTTCAAAAATTCGAATTATATCATTCACGGCGCAGAAGCAAAAGTCCATTTAAAATACTTTCAATCTCCTTGGCAGCAGCTTTCATCGTTGGCCGGCTCTGCCTCGTCTCCTTCACGCACCGCTCAGCAAGAACACCAAGCTCCTTCATACTCTCCATCTCCACCTCCGTCGCTCCTTTCAACATCACCGGATCAATCATCTCCTCCAACCTCCCTTCCCTCAACGCCTTCCTCAAAAACACCACAAGATTCACGTCTTCCTCATCCCGGTTAAAATCAATCGCCTTCTTACAAGTCAACAGCTCGAACAACACCACGCCGAAGCTGTACACGTCACTCTTGTCCGTCAACTGGAAGTTAAGATAGTACTCCGGATCCAAATACCCTAACGTCCCTTGCGCGCACGTCGTCACGTGGCTCACATCGCTCACGCCCAATCTCGATAACCCGAAGTCTGCTACCTTAACGTCGAGATTCTCGTCGAGGAGAATGTTGCTCAGCTTCACGTCTCTGTGGTAAATCGGCGGGGAGGCGGATGAGTGGAGGTAAGCAAGTCCCTGCGCCGTTTGGTGAGCGATCATTAAACGGCGCCGCCACGGTAACGGCTCGTACGTTCCGTTAGAGTAGACGTGCTCGTGCAACGTTCCGTTAGGGACGTATTCGTAAACGAGAATCGGCATATCCAACTCGATGCAGCATCCGAGGAGCTTCACGAGATTCTTGTGGCTTACTTGGCAGAGGATCTGAACCTCGTTGACGATCTGGTATATGCTCTTCTCGTTCCCGAGCTTGGCTCGCTTCACGGCGACTGTTGTCCCGTCGTCGAGATCGCCTTTGAAAACCTCGCCGAATCCGCCGAAGCCGAGGAGGTTGGATTTGGAGAAGTTGTTCGTCGCTTTGACGATTTCTTTGCCGGAGAAGATCCTGTCGAGTCCGGCGCTGTTGGTGCTTAAGAGGTGACGGTGGAGTTTCCTTATGCTCGCCCACGATTGGCTTCCGGCGACGATCCGATTCTGCTTCGAGATTATGATCTTCATTACGCCTCCGGCGATCAATAACACCCCCACACCGCCGGCCAAACCTGTTCAATAGCTAAACCGAATCAGTTACATCAAACCAAATCGAACCGTACCGGCTTGAATCTGAATTCTGTTGTTTGTTTCTTTTCTACAGGTTAGCTTCAACCAAAGTCCTTCGCGTATCAACAAACCGAATCTGACCCGTTAATCATAGGACTAAGCATTTTTAATAGAACCCGAGAACGAGAACCGAATGTGAACCAAAAAAAACCCGAATCTGTAACTAATCCTGTCTATAAAAATTTCAGAATGATTTTTTTAGGACGGTATTTCGAGACATGTGGATTATTGAATTGTTCGGTTCAAACCTGAACGAATATCAGAAAAGTTGAACATTCTTAAATTCAAAAACTCTAGTAAGCTAAACTTACTGTATTTGAAATCTAAATAATTAACTTGATTACCCAACTCAAAATATCTCTATAATATCATTTGAGAAATCAGTTTCCTATGTGTCGATCTCATATTAATTTTTAGAATAGTTAATTACAATAATAACTTTAATGAATTAAGTTAATTATTATAATGACATTATTAACATTTTTATTTAACCTTTTCTTTGTTTATAATTGTTTCCAAATCACCTTATTCTGAAAAGGCAATATATTTCATATAACATATAGTTTTTTTATAAATTTAATAAAAACGATTTAAATTTATACAAATCAAAAAACAATTTAATAGAAAAAGCAATATCTTAATTAAATATAAATATATATCAATCTTATATTTAAAGTATGTAATTTAATAAAAATGAATTTATTTTATATAAATAAAAAGAATTAGAAGGTAAAAAATAATAACTTTAATATAAAAATATATCAAACTTTTACATTTAAAGCCTATAATAACAACTAAAAATATTATATATAATTTCCATTAATAACAACTATTTTTATTTCATTTTTTCTTGATAAAATTTAACTATTTTTTGTTTTTGCACTAACTAAATTTTTAACTTAACTTTTAGCTTAAATTTCCTTTTTACAATAGCACATAAAAATACAATTAAATATTGGGGTTTTTGCCAAAACTAACCCACAACTTGATTTTAACCCCACACCTATACCCAAACTTGAATCAAATGCAAAACTAACCTAAAAGCCTAGTGAGATTACAGCTCAGCCCCTTGTGACCAAACAAAAAAACAGAAGCCATTTTTACGAATATAGCCCTAGTAAATCGTCTGAGTCGTCTGAGATGTTGGAAGTCGTCTGGACGACTGAAGTGTAAGTCGTCTGGTACCGGTTTATTTTAAAAATAATTTATAAATCTTGTAAAAAAATATTTTGATGCGTGAAAAATAAAAATCAAGTAATTATAAACAGTTTTAAGTGATATAAATTAAGATATGATAAAATTGATTTGTTTTGAAGATAGATGAGTGGAAGTAGTGAATCATGAAATACTTTGGTTTAGGAGTTTGGCAAACATATGTTGTAGTATTGTATGTATTGTTAGGGTTAGATTTTGGAAAACTAAAATGTTTTTTTCAAAAATTAGTTTTCACCTATATGTGTTTATTTATGTGTATAGTAAACACTTTTCAAGTTTGATTTGATTTTATGAAGTCATTAATTAGATAATTAAGTTTAGGGGTTATGTTTAGGGTGTGGACGACTTATATTTCAGTCGTCTGTTGAATAATTTACTCGGACGACTTACATTTCAGTCATCTGGTGAAGAAATTAAAACAGATGACTTACATGTAAGTCGTCCAAATATTCCCGCCTAAAATTTTTTAAAAAAAATATTTTCCCGCTTAAATAATTTAAACCAGACGACTTACTTGTAAGTCGTCTGGAAAATCTTCTATTTTAGTTTCCCGCTAAAAATATTTAATTTCCCGCTAAAAATATTAAACTCTTCTGGACGACTTACATGTAAGTCGTCTGTTTTAATTTCTTCACCAGACGACTGAAATGTAAGTCGTCCGAGGAAAATGATCCGGTTAGGTTAAAACGTACATTGGTAAAATTAAAGGATCGGTACGATGTGGACGACTGAAATATACGTCGTCCGAGTAAATTATTCAACAGACGACTGAAATATAAGTCGTCCACACCCTAAACATAACCCCTAAACTTAATTATCTAATTAAACACTTCATAAAACCAAATCAAACTTGAAAAGTGTTTACTATACACATAAATAAACACATATAGGTGAAAACTAATTTTTGAAAAAAACATTTTAGTTTTCCAAAATCTAACCCTAACAATACATACAATACTACAACATATGTTTGCCAAACTCCTAAACCAAAGTATTTCATGATTCACTACTTCCACTCATCTATCTTCAAAACAAATCAATTTTATCATATCTTAATTTATATCACTTAAAACTGTTTATAATTACTTGATTTTTATTTTTCACGCATCAAAATATTTTTTTACAAGATTTATAAATTATTTTTAAAATAAACCGGTACCAGACGACTTACACTTCAGTCGTCCAGACGACTTCCAACATCTCAGACGACTCAGACGATTTACTAGGGCTATATTCATAAAAATGGCTTCTGTTTTTTTGTTTGGTCACAAGGGGCTGAGATGTAATTTCACTAGGCTTTTAG
>NC_027755.1:28839981-28845184 GCF_000695525.1 Brassica oleracea var. oleracea | reverse complement strand
ATCTGGAAAAAAACTCGATGTCATACCTTAAATTGGTGAGATAAGTTCCTTAGCATACATAAGGCTTCTCCAAGCACACAGAATCACAAACGAAAGTAACCCACCCAGAATCGTTAGCTTCTATGACTCTATGAACCATAAAAAATTTAGAATCAAAATCTTGGGTTTTTTTAGCTCATTGTGGAGAGAAAGTGAGAGATATGTTGTGTTTAGTTCACAAGAATGGAAAAAGAAGAAGGGTAAATCGATTTTGGGAGCATTAAGAGCTTCAAATTGGTTGTTCATGGTGGTTGTGGTATTGATGACAATGACAATCTTGTAATTACTTGAAGATGATGAGGGTGAGAGAGTAAAAATGTCATTTTCGAAAAAAAAAGAAAAAAAAAATTGATGGCATTTTCGTAAATTATATGAACTTGTGGGGTGAATAGGGCAAAACCAATTTTCAAAAAAAAAAGGTTAGTTTTGTGTTTGACTTTAAGTTATAGGTCAATTCTGCAAAAAGCCCTTACTAAATGTAAAAAGATAGATTATATACAAAAATAAATTATTTTTCTTTTTATTTGTCGAAAAATCATAAACAAAAAGGAAATATCTATAAATTTATAAAATATAGCCATATATTTTATTGAAATACATATATAAAATAATACATATATATATATATATATATATATATATATATATATTTATATTTATTTATCAACCAAAGGAAAAACTAAACAAAGTATAATTAACAGTATTATTCTTATTTTAGTCTAATTATAACAAAAAAATTATGATATAACCCAATACCAAAATATAAATAGCAAAACCAATCAAAATATGAACAATTAAATCAACCAATTATTATGAATTATATATTATATATAAATTTATACATGTTTAATAATTTTCAAAATACTACAAATTATGTTTATTAATGTATATCTGGTTTAATATTTATTGTTTTCAAATTTTCAAAATAACATATATCAAACTATACAAAATTTTATAATATATATTTACAAATATAAGAGTATAAACTGAACTACTTACTACTAAACCAACTTTAACCTGATTAAAACAAAAAAAAAATCATCATCAATTTAAAATAATAGATGCAAATCAACATACCGTGACGAATAGTTAAACTAATATAAAACATTATATTGCAAATCACATATCTGATTAAGATGAGAACATAAAGATACTCAATACAATTTTTATCATACAAACAAATGAAAATTTTACTTAAAACCTATAAACATGCAAAACCAAATATTTTTCAATACTATAATTTATTTATTTTAAATTTTTTATTTTCGTGGCTGACCGCGGGAGAATCACCTAGTTATTAACTAAATCTGAAATAAGTTCGAAACCAATATAAATATTAGACAAAATTATAATATATTTGATTTTAGTCTAGAATATATACAAAACTTAATACCTGAATTAATATGCATCCAAAACCCAAAAAAAATTATACGAATCTGAATATGTACCCAAGGATATCGGATCATAATGCAATTAGAGAACTCGAATTTACCTCCGATTAAAGGTAAATTGCTCCGTCGCTTGCACTTCTTTCCGTTTGAGCACCTCTTGACTAAATTAAACAAATTTTAATTTTGCTTTTAGTAAATAAAAAAGAAGACTTAAATCTCAATAAATCAGAAGTCATATATCAAAACCGGACCTTCACATACTGCGTTGACCGCGTCCCATTGTAACCCTTTCTTGCATAAACATCTCTTCTGTCCTAAACTCTTTGGATCAACCGAACAAACAGAATTAACCAAACCCGTACAATCTCCCGGTATCTTACAAACCGGCTCTCTCGGAGCTTCCCATAGTATCTCCACGGCCGGTTCGCCCCATTTGCTAACCGGCATCGTCAGATCCAAATTCATAAAACTCTGATAAGCTGTACACTTCTCTGTCCTAGCCCTATAAACTTTATAAGTATTAACTGATGCACCGGTCTTATACCAGCAGCACGATGTCACTCCTCTACACTTGCCTCGTGCCTCAGGATTCTCATTTAGAAACTTGTGGCACAAGCTATTATCTGAACAGTTGAAACCTTGAGAGATGTATCCATCTAGGCCGTCTTTCGTACAGTTCATGATTATAACTGTGTTACTACTACTTACATTGAAAGGAAGGTTTGGGTCTAGCTGAATACCGTGGCTCTTGATATCGACTGATACACATGTGTTGGGTTCGAACCCGGGTGGAGCAAGGACAAACCGTTGGCCTGATGGGTCAATGAGTTTGATCGGATTGGTTGATCCGTTGAGGGTATCAAACCATAGGGAACCGCGGATGTCACACCGGATCTTGTAATCCGGATCACCACAACCGGGTCCTGTGCTTAGCGGGTATGGAACTCGGGTGGAGCCACAGTTAGGGCATCGTTTGAAAGATTCAGCAGTAGAAGAGAATGAGAGTAGTAGACAAAGTGTGAATGTGGTGAGGAAGAGCCATGGAAACTCCATTTTTTTATGGGCAGGTGCTTTCTCAGGGTGTAGAAGGTATGTATATGAGCTGCGTACTATGATTTCTGATTTTTCTTTTAAGAAGAAATAATGATAACCCCTGTATTTTTATTTTGTCAGTTAGTGAAACGAATAGATTATTTCAATGTTCCCATTGCATCATGGTACATTAAAAGCTGCGTTCAGATATCTCGAATTTGCACAAAATTCTGATTTGTTTACTTCTTAAACAAAATACCGTACTTTTTTTTGTAACTTCTTAAACAAATAGTTCATGAGTAGAAGTCATGTGGAAGACGTTTTTATTATTGCATGCATCCTTTTTTTATTATTTGAAGAGCATTAGAAATAAATAATCTTTAGTTCATTTGTTTATTACAAGTGTGTCATTTTTTACGTGTCAACTCCACAAGCTCTCTCACCTATTCTATTTAAAACCCTTTTGTTAACTAGAGTAATTACACATCATGCCATTGATCAAAACATTATAATTACCTTACCTTTGTCTACATTTGTCACATATATACGTTGATACGTATTACATCAAACCTTATCATTTATTTCTTGCGTTAGTTACCTTAACCGAAGTTCTACGTATTACATCAAAGATTTTAAAATTATGTTAATTACCTTGACTGAAGTTTTTTCATTAATTTGTTTCAATACAAAAACATTACTGACATACGTAGTGGTGTAATTTTTTATTCAAAATGAATATAGATGCGAAAAAGTTAATGTGCGATTATCAATCAAAGTTTGTTTTCTGAAAAATCATAAAAAGTATTTGATGATTAATACGTGCTCAAGTGGTTGATTTTCTTAAAAATGCGAAAAAATATTTGTTCTCTTAAAAATGTATCAAGAGGAAAACTTTGTTTTCTTAAAATAGTGAAACAGAAGAACCATGCATATGGTATATACTTGCCCCGTTTCATTAAATTGTTAGATGATCCCCGCCTTGCGATTGTAGAAACTAAGGTACAATACAATTTTCTGGCATACAATTATAAAAACTTACCTTTGGTGATCTATCGCAATTAAGATTTTAACGCCAGCTTGCATAATGCAAATTATGGCGGAGCAAATTACCCATGATTCAAACGTGATTTGCAAGGACGAAATTGATTGATGATTGGGAAAAAGGAAACTTCTAATAACTTTGATATATTTTTAAATTACAAATTTGGTAAATTGATGGTAATAATACGTGATTTGCGAGGACTTGACTTTTGTATATAAGGAACGTAGATTAAGGTTCAAATTATTGTAATCAATTAATAATCGTGAACTTTCTTGAATTTGTTCAATTGCGATTGATAAAAAGAAGTTTGCATTAACTATTTACAATATTAAAGTAATTCTCGACTAAGATTGGAGCGCAAGTTATGTGTAATATTCGATTTAGTTACGGCCATTATTTTGAATCCATATGACCGACCCCATGGCGATTCCTTTTTAGTATAAATATACGGCTTCTATAATTTAGAAAACTCACCACACTTTTCTTCTCGACTTTGCTCATATCAAAACATTCTCTCAAGCAATCAAATGGCTGGCTTTAACTCTGTTTCCGATTTGAAACCATTCAAGACATTGTTTCTTTTATATTTTATTAGTCTATTGCTTATGTTTTGTTTTATTTTATATTTATAATTTATTTTATGCAAACAAATATACAATTTTTAAACAAAAATTCCGCAACTTAATTTAGATTGACATACTAAATTTCGTCTAACCCTTACTTTATAACATATAGTATTTCTTGCTATGGCTTTAACTTTTATTATGTCTACAAATTAAAAGTGATAATATTTTGAAATCTATTTACTCCGCGCAGGGCGCGGGTTATCACCTAGTATGTATGTATACATGTTCATTTACCAAAAAAAAACATATGTATTTTCGTGCGTGTATAATATTAAACATTAATTTGGCAATTTGTGAGGAAATCATAGATTTAAGGAGTTATAAATATTTATCATAAGTTTTAATTAGTTTTATATAATTTGAAAGCTATAAAATTTATATATCATCTTTCAAAAAATCTGAAGCAAATGTGTCATTTGAATCCAAGACCTTATAATTATAATATAAATGGAAAATTCATGAGAAATGTTTAGAAGATCTATTCAAATATTCCCTCTGTTCTTTAATGATAGACTTTTTAGAAGAAAAAAATATTTCTGAAAGATGTATTTTTTGTGTTTTCTATGAAAACATTGTAAACTTTAAGAAAATTAATTGACTTTATTGAATTACTATTGGTTAAAAGTTATTGAAAATTAAAAATTACAGAAAACAATACATTTATTATAGTAGTTTAATGTGTTTTTTAATATGTATGAAAATACTAAAAAATCTATATTTGTGGAACGGATGGAGTATTCAAAATTTATTATGTATTTTTTTGAGCAACTACATGATTATGTATAGACAGTTAGCTAGTTTTGTAATGTTTTTTGTGCAACTAAATTGACCAAAGATCTGCTGTAGCAACGGGACAAAACCTCCTGCGACGTGGCGTGAGTTCCCAGGAATATATTTCTTTATACTTCTATATTCAGTAGCCAACTGGCCTGTTATAAAGTGGCACAGTGCCAAATTAACCTAAGCATAAATTGACTAAGCTAACCTTCGGTGTAATCATGTCTGGTAGACTGGTAGTGCCGTAGTGGTAATGAGACCTTTTTTTTTTTTTTTTTTTTTTTTTTTTTTTTTTT
>NC_027755.1:28837666-28839856 GCF_000695525.1 Brassica oleracea var. oleracea | reverse complement strand
AAGGTAGTAACAAAATTTGGATGAGCTAAACGAAGTTAGTGCATCCACTTGGCCATGAGGTCTTGGAATTGCTTCCTGTTCCTCCTAGCAGTTATGGTGTTGCGCATTTCCCTATCAATGAGTCTGTATATTGCTGATGGAGATTGAGTGATCTGGTTATGGAGAACATTGTTTCTCTGCTTCCAGAGATGATAAATGACGCACTGGGCTGCGAACTTCTTTAGTAGAGCTGGAACTGTTGCAGAGGTTCTTCTGATCCATGAAAGAAGCTCAGGCCATGAGCAGAACAACGTGTTAGGCGGGTTCAAACTCGCGATAGATAGGCGCCAAACTTCAGAACTGTAATTGCAGGTGATAAATAGATGATCTCTTGTTTCAACAAGAGCAGAGCATAGACAGCAAGCTGTAATGAGACTTTTTATAAACAAAACTCAGTTCAAACGTTGGACTGTAACTCAATAGTATTAGAGTATACTTTTTAAAATGATGAACAAACTAAATTCAAAATGGATCTTCGAACATACTTGTCAACTACGTCAACACATCCTATGATATATACCCGAAAACAAGTGTAACTTAGGTTATTTTTTCAAACGCAATTCTTAAACATAGATCTCTAGCATCCTTGTACCGTCTTAGGTAAGGTAGCAAAGTCAGAGATCTTAGAATCCTTAAACCGTGTCTTAAATAAGGTAGCAAAGTCATAGTTCTCTAGAATCATTTGACATATAAAAACAGAATCTTAGATCCTTAAATCTTAATCTTACTGACTTTTGGCTGTCCATCCATATTAAGTGGAGCCTCGTGCCTTCCAACATATAATATTGTACTAATTATGACACTCTTGTTTTGTTTTTTCTCCTAGCTGTTACATTAAAAAGTAGTGGAAGGACGTTCCAGTGTTTTAATTTAATTTCTTTTGTCAAAACTTGGTTCTGATTCGTTATATATATGTATACCTGACCTTGGATCTTGGATTTGTTATGGAATATGTTACAGATCCAGTCATCCTGCATCCACACTCAGGCCACACTACTCTGCGTCTCTACCTCCTGCTTTTTAAGCTAATTTTTATATTTTTGTCCTTCCATTTTTTTTTTTTTGGATTAATCAGAAATAGTTCAGGCACACCAATCCTTCCCTGTGCTTGGGACCAGCCGTTGATAATATCTGTTCTTAGCACGTAGTGTTTAAATTTTGCAGAACTAACTAATTTTATGTTGGATTTTTTTTTCATAAAACTTATACGAATCGTCTAAGCACATAAACACACAATTTTTTCATTGTCAGGACAACTGAAGGTGATTTGTATGAGTGGCTCCCTGTCACTTTGACTATGTCGAATATCTAAGTGTCTAGATTATTCTGATTTCTTGATCCTTGATTTTAGAGTTTTTTTTCTTTGTAGTCAATTAAGATGATATATTGTTGTTTTCAACCCAATTCTTCAGGTGGTTGCTTTAAACGCAAGTTAGACTTGATGCTCTTTTAAAATTGGCGTATCACAACGTCCAAAGCAAAGTAGATTGCTGTGATATTTGTTTCTAAATATAATTATGCAACCTTTCGGCAATGCGTAATTTCACAATTTGGCCACATTATTGTGATCACCATATATTTATACGAGACTGTGACTTGAAATTTCTATTAAACGGTTTTCTTGCAAAACTGAATAATTATTTCAGGATTCTGATGTAAAGATCACGGTTTCTAGGGTTATAACCTGTATTCGGAAACTCGCTAGGCGTTACTCGAACGCTTGGCTTGCGCCTAGCGCCGAATGAAAAAATCGGAGATTTTGCAGGGATTAATCGCCGATTTATGTTTGCTTATATACAATACATTTGTTGTCTAATACAAGGAAGATCTCCTGGTGTAGTGGTTTACCTTTCCTTTATGTTAATAACAACCCGAGTTCGAACTCAGGCGAACGCGTTTTTGTATCATTTTAGTGTTTTAAGTTTAATGAAGGGCAATTTTGTTATTTCGTTGTCGTCTTCTTCTTTTCATTTTTAGGGTTTTCTGCAGTTAAGTGATGTCTCGAGTTTTAACCCGATTATCTAACTGCAAGTGCACAGTAAAGTACGCAGTAGTAATACGGGATCGAATCCACAGGGACCGATGATCACACGTAGAGTTGCAGACAAGTTAATAGCTACAGCGAATCAAGATATATTTTTGATGGTTTTT
>NC_027755.1:28835676-28836828 GCF_000695525.1 Brassica oleracea var. oleracea | reverse complement strand
CCGGATCGGTCGATCTCGTGCTCTGTGCGATCAATACTTCATTCGGTCCATTGTTCGGTCCATCTTGCTTCTGAATAAATCCCGAATGCGTTCTTTTCTTTCAAGCTATCTAGTAACCTGCATATTACACTTAAGAACACCAAAACGCATCAAATAGACCAAAACATTAATTAAAACCGACCATTTAATTGCTCCAAAATGAGTTTAAAACCGTTAAAAACACGGAATATCATTAAGCTCGACGGCTCTGCAAATATGACGTGTTTTACATCATTTTTCGTCATTTTTTCTGCTGTTTGCAATAAGTTCTATGAAACTTATGTATATCAACAGATTTATAAGCTAAAAACGGATAAAACTTAAGATTTTTTTTGAGATTCCGATTTTTTCACCGAATCACTCCAATTCGCCACGCTTTGTGGCCGAATTATGATTTTCCGGCGATTTCGCGGTCCTAGGCGGCGCGTTTTAGAACAGGGGTTATAACATACACAAAATTGATACGAAGCTTTTCATTACAACGTTTTGAAACAAAACCGCAAAACTAATACAGCTACTTATTGGTGACACGGTTACTAATCGCATTTTACTTGCAACTTTTAATTGCAATTTTAGACATGCACCATTTAAAAAATAACTAATCACACTTAGTCTCACCTTACTGGTGTCTCTACATAAACCCTTTTGTGTTCGTTTATTTCTTAGAGAACCATAAGTAAACGCTTCACCAAACCATGAAATCATTGCAGTTAGCTCCATCATTATACTCATGCTCTCCTTATTCTCTCTGCATCAGTGCACTACAAGAAAACAGCAAGGATACTGAGGGAAAAAATCGTCAGAATTTCGTCGGAATAACGTTATTCCGACGACATACCGACGAAACAAGTCCTCGGAAATAATTCCTCGGAATTTCTTCTTTCTTCGGAAATCCCTCGGAATTTTCCGATGGAATTCCGAGGAAACAAATTTCCGAGGAAATTCCGAGGATCACTAGCTTGTCGGAAATTTCCTCGGAATATACCGAGGAGAACTTCGTCGGGATATTTCCTCGAAATTTCATCGATCGATGCGTTTTTGGACATATATCCATCGATCGATCCGTTTATAAAAAAACGTTCGGAATATACCGAGGGACATCTTCCTCGGAAT
>NC_027755.1:28829438-28833033 GCF_000695525.1 Brassica oleracea var. oleracea | reverse complement strand
TATATATATTCTCATATATATATATATATATATATATATATATATATATATATATATATATATATATATATATATATCGAATATCTTTCTGTTTTTTCGTTGTTAAGGTTTTGTTTCTGATTTCGAATCAATGAGTAGGTGGAGGATGGAGGCTGGAGAGAAAGAGAGATCGAGCAAGGTGTTTTATATTCCAACTTGTATGAGAATACTGCGTAAGAGAGATGCCTCGGTGTGCGCCTGACAAAGAGTACAACTATTATAACTATATATTTTTAATTATTATTTTGCGTAATGTGTATTTGATTTGATTTTATCACATTTTTCAGATTGGGTTTACAAAATCTGTGAACTTGATGTTCAAGCTTCAGCACCACTAACATAACACACAAAAACATGCCATGCATTTGGGCAGATTCTAAGAACATTATATGCTTTTATAAAAATAGAGCTCCTCTTCTTTTATGTTTTTCACTTTTTATAAAAGGTTTTCAGTTGAAATTGCAAAAGGAAATTACAAACTGTGACTCAAAATAGTACTGCAGTAGATTGTGAAATAAATGACGAGAGCAAAGAAAGAGCTAAACAAGGCTCTCAAATGATCCCTACTTGATAGGTCGGCGGCCATCTCGACCTCTTCGGTCTCGATTAGTTCACTGCATTTCTTGCATCTTTTGACTCAGTTTTATTAACCATCCTCTTTAGTTTTTTTTTCGGGAATATGCATCTACTGACTCTAGTCCTGTGAATACTCCATTATCATCAATAAACTACTACCACCTTCACCTTCAGCTCCAACTACATTCTCATCGACCAAAAATGGAGGTCCCTCTTGAGAAGGCAGAGTTAAAAAAAACTATGTATGGTAGCGTCACGTTTGCTATATTTTTCGATCAACATACTTGCTAGGCTCTAATATTTTGTTAAATGCTATATAGTACATTTAACTTAAGGTCCAATGTAAAGTTGCACAAACACAAAGATTATAAGAACTTCTCTTCTTATTAGATTTAGAAACTCTCTCAAAACTAAACCTTTCAATGTGTTTCTTTTTTTTTGGAACATCTCTCCATGAAAACTCTTTATATAGGAAGAAACTACATCTTTTCCTAAGGGCAAAGCTACTCGTCGAAGTCTATGTCTTGTTGTTGCACGTAGGCTTTTGCGACTAGCCTTGCTTTGTATTTGATCACCGTTCCATCTCCATTCCTCTTGATCTTATAGATACACTTCGAACCTATCGGTTTCACACCTGTCGGCTTCTTGACGAGCTTCCAGGTCTTATTTTGGATGATAGATTCGATCTCTGCCTTCATTGCATCGATCCAAGCTTGTATCACTGCAGCTTCGATGTAACTTTCTGGTTCACCATCGATGGTGAGCAAGAGTCTGCCACTTTTAACTTCAGTGAGTAGGATGTAGTCATCGAACCGCTTTGGTTTTCTGATGTTACGACCATATCTTGATGTTACATGCTGGTATTGGTTTGCATCGTTGTTCTCTGCTACTTCGTGGTGTTGGTGATCTTGATGCTCATCACCATCTCCTTCTTATGTAACATCAATATGAGTAAGCTTGAATGATCCTAGTTCTTCGTCCACGTTTGTTGATAGTGTATACGATGCATTGAGATGTCTAGTTACACCGTTTTCTTCACAAAAACGAATGGAATCAGAAGATGTGAACTCTCCTCCTCTATCGGTGCAAAAAGTCTTGAGTTGTAGCTTCGTTTGATTCTCCACGTACTCCTTGAACTTTTTGAACTGATCGAACGCTTCAGTCTTCTCTCTTAGCAGCATCGTCCACATATATCTTGAGTAATCATCAATTAAGACAAATACATATCTATTGTTTGTTGGTGTTGATGGTGATATCGGACCGCACAAGTCACCATGTACCAACTCCAATGCGTGTGATGCTCGATACTTTGCTTTAGGTGGGAAAGACTTACGAGTTTGCTTCCCAACTAAGCAGGCGTTGCACACATCTTTCTCGTGTATCACCTGAGGTATCCCTACTACCATCTCTTTGTCTACCATATTCTTCATGACTCCAAAGTTCACATGACCTAGCCGTGCATGCCCCATCCATGTAACATCAGTTTCTTGTATTTGAAGACACTTCGGATATTCAACCTCCATTAGCGTCTTGTACAATCGGTTTGGTTGCCTTGCGACTTGTACTAATAGCCTTCCACGGGGATCTTTCAGCATCAGTAAGTCTTCTTTCATATTCAAAGTTCACATGTCCTAGCCGTGCATGCCACGTCCATGTAACATCAGTTTCTTGTATTTGAAGACACTTCGGATATTCAACCTCCATTGGCGTCTTGTACAATCGGTTTGGTTGCCTTGCGACTTGTACTAATAGCCTTCCACGGGGATCTTTCAGCATCAGTAAGTCTTCTTTCATATTAACCTCACAACCCATCTCGGTTGCTTGTCCAAGACTTATGATATTGTGTTTAAGACTTGGGATGTAGTAGATATCTTTGAGTGCTCTTCTCTCCCCTGTTTTTCCGATGAACGTGATCGAACCTTTCCCAACAATCTCGACGTTTGATCCATCACCGAATTTGACTTTGCCTTTGATGCTCTCATCTAGGTTTGAGAAGAACTCTCTCTTGCATGTCATATGGTTACTTGCACCATTGTCAAGGTACCATATACTCGTATTTCCATCGCATTCATCAAACCTCTTAGGAAACACTCTCTCTTCGTTGAGGAATACTACTTCATGCATATATAATGCATCTGCTTCTTGTGTTTCCGTTAGGTTAGCTTCTTCTCTTGGTCGTGTAGGACAATGTGACACGAAGTGCCCCATCTTGTCGCATCGCCAACATCTAACCTTAGAGTAGTCCTTCTTGGTCTTGTCTGAAGCTTCTCCTCCTTTGTTATGACCATCAGAAACATTAGACCTTCCTTGTCCTCTTCCTCTTCCACCATAACCTCTGCCTATGCCTCTTCCTCGCGAGTTTTATGGCTTCCACTACCTTGCATATCATTCTTTCCAAACATGAGCTTCGATTGACCTTCATCTTGGGTTTCTTCTTTGATGTGTTCTTCGAAAGCCTTCAATCTCCCAACAATGTCTTCGAATCCCGTTGAATTTAGATCCAACACTTGTTCTAACGAAGCTACGATGTGAATGAACTTCGTTCTTAGAAGTCCCTTTAGAAACTTCTTTACCATCTTTGATGCTTCCATTATGTCTCCTAACGCAGCTGCTCTCGATGCTAAGCCTGAAAGTTTTCCTGCGTAGTCATCCATCGTGTCTGTGTCTGCCATCTTCAGTTTGTCGAACTCAGACATCAAAGTCTGTAACCTCGCTTCTCTCACGCGATCAACACCTAGGTTTCGGGATTTGATAGCTTCCCAAATCTTCTTCGATGTATCATGTTCTCCTATCTGAAGTATTAGCGCTTCAGGGACTGATTGAAAGATTAGAGCAATCGCCATATTGTTCTTCTTTGCATCATCGCTCCCTGAATCAATCGTATCCCAAACTTCGTATAAAACGAAGCATCACTTTCATTCGCATCGACCATACGGTGTAGTTGGTCGATGTTAGCATCGGACATCGTATGTCCTTCTTC
>NC_027755.1:28821367-28829215 GCF_000695525.1 Brassica oleracea var. oleracea | reverse complement strand
CCTAAGGGCAAAGCTACATATTTTCCTAATTATAATATGGAAACATTCATAAGCTCGATATGTTTTCCTTTTTCCTTAACCCATCAAACTTCACTTTAATGAGTTAACTTGCTCCTCAAGTTAATTGGAATTATCCAACACAATCGTTAGTGAAAATTGTTATATGCAAAAAAAAAAAAAGCATATTTGCTTAGTATCTTGAATTTGTGTTTCAGAATTTAAAACAAAATGCTTAAGCCTTAGTTAATCATATAGTATTTTACAAAACGCATCAAAACCATATACCGTTACGTACATACAAAGTTAGAATTTTAGTGCAATATTAACTAATCAACAACTAATCAAATCAAACGAACAAAAAAATATCCACATATTACATATATATTTTGGTGACTAAACTATATATTCACATAACTACTTACTTGGTGATTTCTTATAAGGATCTAATCCTAGACGAAGCTCAAGGTCTATCACTTCTGCACTTTTGGACAAAGCTTTTTGAAATAACGACCTCATCTTCTTCTCTTCTTCATCTCCCAAATAGTTTCCACTTTTACTATTGTTTTCTTTTCTTGTAGGACTTACCGTGTCAACGAAGAAAGGCAATTCAATCGGAACTTGCTCGAACCTGGTTCTTGAATTGGTGCATATGGAGTCTTCAGGATTATCTTCCTTTAAGTTCGCTTCCCGCAGTTTTGCCCTATCTTTTCTGTGGATGTTCATGTGCCCTCCTAAAGCTTGTGCGTTGGAGAAACCTCTCTCGCAAAAATCGCATATGTATGGTCTTGATTGTCCAGACCATGAATATGATCTTCGATCCAAGTATTTTCTATTCATTTATGTATGATCAAGAGAGTATATAAATAACGGGAAGCAAAGGGGGAGTTTTTATTTGTGAAAAAAGTGTAAATTTGATGAATCATGTTGGATAATGAGAACGGTTAAATATACATTGTGAATCTGACCGTGGTCATTGTTATATAAAAGTCAGTCGACTTTGAGATAGCGTGTGTAATGATTAGTTAATTTAATTGTTTGTTCTTAGATTTTCGCCTTTGTATAAAATACTAACATATCAAACCGACAATAATTACTATATTACTTAGAAATATATAAGAAAATGTTTTCAATTTGGTTTGTACTTAATGAGAAATTCTTGGGTTCAACCCCTAGGGTGAACCTCTAGATTCACCGACCAATAGTGTTTGAGTATTTGATATTTGATATTTTTTTTAAAAAAAAATAATTAAATTTCCAAATAAGATTATATTTTTAAAATAAGACAAAAAAAATACATAAAAATAGTTACAAAAAATAAATAAATAAATATTGTTAAACCGTTAGCAAAATACTAAATCCTATACCCTAAATCCTAAACTCCAAACCCTAAATTATAAACTTTAAATCTTGGATAAACCGTAAACCATTGGAAAATTTTAAACCCTAAATCATACATTAAAAACTAAATCTTAATAACACTAAACCATAAACCCTAAACCCTAATTACTAAACCCTAAACCCTTGAATAAACCCTGAACCCTTGGATAAATCATAAACCCTAAATCAAAAATATTTAAAATTAAACCCTGAAGTTTTTATTTATCCAAGGGTTCAGAGTTTACCCAAAGGTTTAGGGTTTAGTGATTAGGATTTAGGGTTTAGTGTTATTAAAATTTAGTTTTTAATGTATGATTTAGGGTTTAAGATTTTCCAACGGCTTAGAGTTTATCCAAAGTTTAAGGTTTAACGTTTAATTAGGGTTTATGGTTTAAGATTTAGAGTATAGGGTTTAGTATTTTGCTGAAAACTTAACAATATTAATTAATTTATTTTTGTAACTATTTTTATGTATTTTGATGGATTTTATTTTAAAAATATAATCTAATTTGGATATTCAATTTTATTTCTTTTTTAAAAAGATATCAAATATCAAATACTCAAACACTATTGGTTGATGTTCACCCTAAGGGGTGAACCCAAGAATTTCTCGTAGCTAATGATGTGTATTAGTGTAGTCGACTTACCATTATTCGAGTTCAAATTAGGATAAGTCGACGGCATATACATCTCATATACGCTACATGATGACGACATTTCCTTAGTTAATAACTTGTTAACTTAATATTATTTCTACCTTTATAAGTGTTTTAAAGATGAAGTTTTATATATACGCGTACGTCGTATAGTTTCCTTAAGCAAGAAACTAGAGAACAATTCTGCATTAGTTTCTTGGACTTTTATGTCACTTATCCAACAATTAATTGATATAGTTAAACATTACTTTCACCCTATGCATGGAATTTGTCATCAAAGGATTATGATTTCTAAGAAGAATTCTAATTTGAACATTTTATATACCGACTTTTCAATGTTGGAGTTTCACATGTATTCTTAATCTGCAATGCAAAGAAAAAGTTTCTGAATGACGTTTTGATCATTTTCCAATGTACTATTACTTACGAGCGAAATATACAAAGATTCAGAAATTTATAGGGATGAAAAAAAACAATGGCCCACTAGCCCAACTGCAGAAGATGAGAAATGACCTTTGTGACCCTATTCGTTCTCTAGTTTAATGTTGTGATGGCGTGACAATGCATCTACTCTCTCTCTCTCTCTCTCTCTCTCTCTCTCTCTCTCACACACACACACGCACACACTCGTTTCCTCCTGCAAACCACACTCGTTTCCTCTTGCAAACCACAAACACATCTTTTCACAAAAAGATAAATTATCAAACACTAAATCATCATTTTTTTTAGATTGGGATCCTTTCTATTAAATTTTTTTGTCATCCTTATATTCATTGCCACAAATTCACACATTCAGTTTCAAATCTCTCTCACCCGAACCATCAAGTTTTGGATGTGATTACACGATGGCGCGTAAACTCGCAGAAACTGGAAATCGCGAGCCTTGTTTAAGAAATAGCTCATTCACTCTTCACACTTCAACAAATGCTTTCTTTATGACCATCATCATCCACTGCCGCATTGCCGTCGCATTTCCTCGTCAAGTACCATCTCCGGCGGATCAGCTCAGAAGACGAGAGTTTATGAAGACGCGAGTTTATTAAGGGTGAAGTACCAACTATTAGTTGTTACCATGATTCTTGGAAATATCTTTCACTTTTCTTTATGATGTAAGTTGTAATTTCACTTGAATTTTTTTTTGTTATAGTTAGCCGGTAATATATACTAATTATCTAGATATCAATATTTTAGTTAGTATTTTTAATAAATGGTCGGTTAACACTACAGTTATCCGACTACGCATGTTTTCTCGATTATAATTATCATGTTAATAAATATATGTTTTTTTATTCGTCTTCCTTAATTCTATTTTTGGGTAATGTTAGTTTAACTCATATAGTTGATATGTAAGTTAGAATGGTTATATTCTAAATTTTCAGATCTTCCATAAATTAACATGGTTATATTTCAAATTATCTAGATATTGTACATATTAGCTGATATTTAGATTTAAAATTACTGGCTATTGTTAGTTGGTTTGGAACAATTCATAACCTAACGGATTCATCATCAACAACAAAAAAAACGAGGGGGTAACTCGATGAAATCCATTGATACTTTACATATGTGTTATGCCGAGTTGATATCCAGAATCAAGTAGACTCATGTTGAGACTCACCAACTATGAGCATGTGGCGGTTGAGAATCATGAAACTAGTAATCCAGGATGCCATCAGTAAACATAAGGACCACTCTTCTGTCATCTTCTACGGCCAGTCTCTAGGAGCCTTTGTTCTTCTCTTCTTCCTCGTCACCCTTTCTCATCTTTTTTATTCCTTCTCTCCTTTTATTCTTCCTCCTCCTCTGTAGCATCCTGGATTTTTCCCTTCTCCATTGACTGAAATGAAGGCGAGTTGTAGCAAAGGTGAGGTGACGGCGAGCTGAAGCATATGTGAGGTGACGGCGTGATGGTGAGCTTGAGCAGAGGTGAGGTAACTGTGTGAGAGCGAGCTTGAGCAGACGTAATGGCGTGACGATGTGACGATGTGACGATGAGATGATGATAGCCAAGAAGAGAAGGTGATAAATCTGAAGAGAAGAAGAGAGGAGAGATCAAGAGACATATAAGAGTTAAGAAACTCTGAAGAAAGAGATAAGACAAGAGAGGTGAGATCTCTCGACATGGTAGAAGGATTAAAGAGAGGAGAGTGAAGAGATGAGATAGAAATGAGTTCATTTTTAGGTTGTATTATAAAAAGAATAGAGGTAGAAGAGTCATTTAAAAAACACATCAGCGTGAAAAGCAAATTTCCATCCATGCAAATTATGTACTTATGTTTGTACATGAAATGCAATTTCTCTATTACTTATGACCAATACGACAAATACCATATAAAAACTCTTGCATTGAAAAACTCCTAAGAAATTTGTAGGTTCATCTGACGAGTCAAAAGTTAAAACTTTAGTTTGCTTTGGTTATTATGGGGTTACTATAAACAAACAAATGGTGGGTCTGGCTTGGGCTTAAAGTGCATCTTTTCTTCTTCTCTTTTTTCTTCTGCAATCAGTAGCTTACCACCTAACTACCCCTCCCCCAAAATTAATGTTATACATCAACATGACAACATCGTAGCATATATATCAAAATCGGATCCTATTATTTTACAAGTATTAACATCATCAACTGGGGAGCGCCATACTTATCTACTCATACAACAAAAGACATGTTTTGACGCGAAAAAACAAAATTCCACTTCTTACACGAATCACAAAGAATAACGTAACGTATTTAGATAAACCTACCCGCCTTGGTTATAATGTTTTCTGGCTCCTTTATTATTATGTTTTGGTCAATTTACATGTGTGGGACATGTATATGACCTAGGCTTAACACATTTTTTTCCTTGGATCAAACCTGACAAACCATACTTTTTATAGATAGATTAATCTCAAACTCCAACTAAGGAAGAATCATTACATATTAACATTTATGTATGTATTAATATATATATATAAGAAGTACTGTATATAAGTATTATAGTTGTTTATATAAAGATAGAACTGTTTATACTTTATACTAGTAGTAAAATTCCAACAATATTTATATCATTTCTGACAGTTTATTATATTTCTTCAACTGCAATATTCACACCACCTTTAATTCACTTTTAATGCCATTCCATTCTAGTGTCTCTCCTGGTTTTCTTGTGGTCCAACACTATGTTATAGGTACTGACTAAACCAAACCTTACCAACTTTTGAATAAGCTCTATATGATTTTAACAAGTTAGAATACTAATTACTAAATGCCTTTTCTCTGTTCATTAATTGTTATTTTCAAATTTTCTATTTTTATTTCTCTCTCTTTTCTCTTCATAGTTTTATACTTCCAAGTTCCAAGTCCCATAGTAATATCAGTTTGAGTCGCGATGGAATAAAATTGAAAGTCCAAAGAGACTTTCAAAAGATGGGATCATACCGTCTGTCATATATGTATTTGACTGGCACAAAAAATCAACGGTCATGATTGACATGAGAAGTTTCCTGACAAGAAATAGAGTGGACAAGTTTTGACCACTTGTCCATTTAATTCAAAACCATCAATTTCATCATCACTTCTTAAAGCCATTGTTCTTCTCTCCCTCATCCCATTTCCTTTTCTCACAAGTCACGTTTTCCTACACACAAACGAGTTTTTACATCACTAAAGGAGTTATGGATCATTTTCTTTTTTTCTACTAATAATATTTTGGACAATTTTATATATATAAGAAAATGTTATACGCTACAACTTTTCAAAAATATAAGCTCACTTTAATCGTATAAAGTGTCATATTTTGAGTGTAAATACAATATGTAATTATTCAAAAAAAAAACAATATGTATACTACATCACTGCCTATTAGATGATCAATTTCGAAACGAATCGAGTGATCATATATGTCCACACCAAAAAAGTTCGGTTACATTTTTGTGTCACTGTATTCGTATGTCCTGAGTATTATTTTAATGTCGGTCACAATATGTGATTAATACCATTAAACCAACACAAAAAACTACTACGTCTGTCAAACAATCAACTATGTAAGGATAAGCTCACGTTTTCATAAAAGTCGCATGAATCTTACACATCCCAAGGAGAAATGTCAAACGAATAGTTTGTTATTGCATCACGGAAGTATCTTTTTGGTATCTCTTTTACTTAAACAAGTAATCTAATTTTGGGTCAAAAAAAAACAACAAGCAATATAATTGCATTCTGTTATAAACGTGAAAGAGTAAGTGAAAGTAAATGTCAATAAATAACGCATCGAATATTGACATTTAGGTGTATACGTTTATTATCAAGTAGAGCTTATGTTACTATGCACGCACAATAATTTCAATTTTTTCACTTGTATATAAATCGATCATTTCGATCGATTGTAACACAACATCTCTTCTTCTTATAACACATTATCTCTTATTATAAGTGTTACCTTTTTCCTGCGGGTATAAAATTTTGCCCTTATTTAAATTTCTCAATACTATAAAATTATAAGTTATTTCATAACACGTTATCAGCACGATCACTCTGCGATTCGGTAAAATTTATATGTATCATATATACTCTGCTATAATGGCTGGTATACCGCCTATATTATTATTAATAATTTTATAGTAGATGTTTTAATTATTATTATTTATCTATATTAATGCGGGCGGTATGTCACCTCGTTAATAAACCTTGATTGCTAATTACACTATAATTATTGGATTGGTTGTGCCGCCGCATAATTTGATTAATGTATATCACCATAATATGATTGATATTTGTTTGTTTATTAAATTATGGTTATTATATAAATGTTTGGTCACCTATATCGAATATTATGAAATTTACGGAATTTGGTTGACTGATCATTACAATATTTTCAGATTGATTTTCGGTTCATACAATTTAATCCCAACGGTCACAAATAAAAATTTCAAAATTTTTACCCTTTTCAAACGGCTATGAACATTGTTTTTCATCTATAAATACACTCATACTTTACTCATTTACTTCATCCAAAACAATTCATCTTCTCTCAAATATTTTCAAATCGTTCCATTCCGGTTTTTCATTGCAAAAAAGATGATTCGAATATTTTTGGTCTTATGTGCAATTTTTATTTTTGCTTCTATGTACGGTCTTTTTATTGGAGAATTTGCTCCTGAAGAATTTACGCTTAATGTCGGTTTACTTTTCTATGCGTTGTTTCTCCTTGTAATTGTGTATATTATTAATATAAATGGTTTGTTTTAAAATTATGAAATTTTAATAAAATATATTATTTTGTGTTTTAGAGATACAAATGGCAAACATCGAGAAACTCCAGTTCCCGGCTCTGAAAATAATTGGCAAAAATTAGGTCGGCTGGGTCACAAACGTGAAACCATATCTGGTGATGAAAAAGATAACCGAAACAATTGTAATCGGTAACAAATCGCCACCCGAGCATATAGCCGAAGCGATAATCTTCCTGAAGAAGCATTTAGATGAAAATCTAACGCACGACTATGCAAGCGTAGAAGACCCAGCTGAACTGTGGCAAGCTTTAAAAGAAAGGTTCGATAACCAGATACAATTCAACCTCCCTCACGCTCTAGAAGAGTAGAAAAATCTGAGGTTCCAAGATTTTCAAAAGGTTGAAGATTACAATTTCGCTGTCCTGAGGATAGTTTCACTCCTGAAGTATTGTGGTAATCATGTCTCTGAGGCAGAAATGATGAATAAAACATACAATACTTTCCACAAATAGATTCACTTCTTGCCCGAAATTTACAGAAAATGCAGGTACACGAGATTTTCTGAATTGATGGTTGCGCTCATGTTAGCTGAAAAGAACAATGA
>NC_027755.1:28780737-28821262 GCF_000695525.1 Brassica oleracea var. oleracea | reverse complement strand
AAACAAACGTGGAAAACTTACAATCCCAAATGGAAGGGATCTAACAAGTGGGTTAGATCCGGACAAGTTACTAAGGGTAAAGAAACTCAAAAGGATATCACCCAGAAGCGTGAGACAGTGTGTTACAGATGTGGTTGTAAAGGACATTGGTCCCGTACCTATCGTACTCCTCCACATCTCTGTAAGTTATATCAAGAGTCCACGAAAGGCAAAGCTAAAGAAGTGAACCTCACTGAAAACTTTGAAAGGACATCGTACCTCGATGCCTCCGACTTCGCAAATGAGCTGGGCTAGATTACTCCTGAAGAGAGCTGAAATGCTTATAATAAGACTATTGAATAGTTTTCAATATTGTCATGTATAATTATTATATTTCCTGTTTTAAACAAATAATGATGTTTTAACATCACCTTAATGTATAATTATTATGTGTTTTCTTGTATGATTATTATATGAATGAATTTTATGTTTTCTTTTATTAATATTTATGACAATTTCAGAAATGGATCAAAATGCTAATGGAGCAAAATCCAAGAAACGGATTCGTGAAATATGCATACTAGATAGTGGAACAACGCACACTATTATGAGACAAAAGAGATATTTTTCCGATATAAAACCGACAAGAATTTTCGTCAATACAATATCAAGTCCTGCAGACGTGATTGAAGGAACTGGTAAAGCAAACTTTACGTCGCCGAATGGAACAAAATTTTCCATAAATAATGCTCTATATTCTCCGAGTTCTAAAAGGAATTTGTTGAGTTTTAAAGACATATATCTTCACGGATATGATACTCAGTCTGCAACTGAGGATGGAAAGAAATACATGTATGTAATTTCTGAAAAATGTGGCAGAAAACACATATTGGAAATGTTTCCAGAACTTCCTTCGGGGCTACACCATACTTATATCGATGAAATTGAATCAAATCTTGTAGTAAAACGGGACCCAGAAGAGTTCACATTATGGCATGATCGCCTCGGCCATCCAGGCACTACAATGATGCGTAAAATCATAGAAAGTTCACATGGTTATTCACTAAAAATCCAGGAGATTTCTCAAGGGAATAAAATGATATGTATTGCATGTTCTCTAGGAAAATTGATCGTAAGGCCATCGCCAACCAAAATAAATAAAGAATCACCAAAGTTCCTTGAAAGAATTCAAGGCGATATATGTGGACCTATACACCCACCTTGTGGACCATTCTACTATTTTATGGTATTAATTGACGCATCCAGTAGATGGTCGCACGTTTGTCT
Organism: Brassica oleracea var. oleracea; assembly: GCF_000695525.1. NCBI lineage: Eukaryota > Viridiplantae > Streptophyta > Magnoliopsida > Brassicales > Brassicaceae > Brassica > Brassica oleracea. Next base: position 28,819,996 of record NC_027755.1, on the reverse strand, counting down.
ATTATCATCTCGAAATGTGGCATTTGCGAGATTTCTAACTCAGATAATCAAACTGCGAGCACAGTTTCCTGATTATACTATTAAAAGAGTTAGACTAGACAACGCTGGTGAATTCACATCCCAAGCATTCAATGACTATTGTATGGTAATGGGAATTGAAGTTGAACATTCGGTTGCTCATGTTCATACGCAAAATGGTTTGGCTGAATCTTTAATTAAGCGTCTGCAATTGATTGCAAGACCATTGATCATGAGATCAAAACTTCCAACCTCTGTATGGGGACATGCCATTTTGCATGCAGAAGCACTCATTCGGATCAGACCGAATGCATACCATAAGTATTCCCCACTACAGTTACCGTTTGGTCGAGAACCAAACATTTTCCACTTTAGAATCTTTGGTTATGCAGTATATGTGCCTGTAGCACCACCACAACGTACAAAGATGAGACCACAAAGAAGATTGGAAATATATATTGGTTGTGATTCTCCATCAATTATACGATATCTAGACCCATAGACTGGTGACGTCTTCACGGCACGTTTCGCCGATTGTCATTTTGATGAGAAAGTATTCTCAGTTTTAGGGGGAGAAAACAAAAATGTAGAAAATGATATCAAATGGAGTGTACCTTCGTTATTATATCTTGATCCTCCTACTAAAGAGTCTGAACTAGAAGTTCGACGAATCATGCATTTACAGAGTATAGAGAATCAGTTACCTGATGCATTTGCGGATACCAAGACGGTAACTAAATCTCATATACCAGCCGTGAATGCTCTTGCTTGTATCAAAATATCAAATGAGCAAGGAAAAGCAGATGATATACGAGAATCTAAAACACGCTTGCAGCGTGGCAGACCTGCTGGTTCTAAGAATAAAAATCCTACAAAATAGAATGATGTCAAGATTAATGACACATCCAAAATAGTAGAAAGTGTTTTGGAAGAAACAAATAATGAGGATGCTGAGAAAGTTGAGCATCATGAGTCGGAAAGTAATCATGAAATTTCTATCAACTGCATCCATAATAAGAAGATATGGAATAAAAATGAACAAGATGATCTTGATGATGCTTTCTCATATATTGTGTCAAGTGAAATAAATGAAGAAATCGATGATATCTGTCTATGAATGTCAAAAGAGACATGATTGGAAACAATGGAAAGATGCAATACAAGCCGAACTTGATTCGCTTAATAAACGAGAAGTATTTAGATCTATTGTGCTCACACCTACAGATGTGAGACCAGTTGGGTACAAATGGGTTTTCGTTCGAAAGCGAAATGAGAAAAATGAGGTTAGGAGATACAAAGCTCGTCTAGTGGCTCAAAGTTTTTCTCAAAGACCTGAAATCGATTACGAAGAAACGTATTCTCCAGTTATGGATGCAATCACGTTTAGATTCCTGATGAGTCTAGCAGCTGATAAAAATCTAGAGATGCATCTCATGGATGTTGTTACAGCTTATCTATACGGATCATTAGATACTGATATCTACATGAAAATCCCTGATGGATTTAAAATGCAGAAGCATTAAGTTCCAAACCTAAAGAGTTATGTGCAATAAAATTGCAAAGATCACTATATGGGTTAAAGCAATCTGGACGTATGTGGTATAATCGTCTCAATGATCATTTAACAAAAGAAGGATATGTGAATGATCTTATATGCGCATGTGTTTTCATCAAGAAAACAATATCCAGATTTGTAATAATCGCGGTATATGTTGATGATCTTAACATTATCGGAACTCAAAAGGAAATACAAAAGACATCAGACTATCTCAAAGGAGAATTTGAGATGAAAGATCTTGGACAAACACATTATTGTCTTGGCCTACAAATAGAACATTCACAAAATGGTATATTTGTGCATCAATCCATATACACTAAAAGAGTGTTGAAACGATTTAACATGGATAAATCAACTCCTCTTAGCACCCCGATGGTCGTTAGGTCACTTAATATTGAAAGTGATCCATTTCGACCACCTGAGGAGAAAGAAAAGATACTTGGTCCGGATGTACCATATCTAAGTGCAATTGGAGCGCTGGTGTACCTTGCAAATTGTACACGACCTGATATATCATTTGCTGTGAATCTTTTGACAAGATTCAGCTCATCTCCAACTCGAAGACATTGGAATGGGATTAAACATGTTTTTCGTTACCTCCAAGGGACCATTGATTTATGCTTGTTTTATCCTAAAAGTTCAAAAGGTCAAATGGTTGGTTTTGCAGATGCAGGATATCTTTCAGATCCACACAAAGCCCGATCGCAAACAGGATACGTTTTTACGATCGGAGGCACTGCTATATCTTGGCGTTCCCAGAAACAAACGCTCGTGGCTACTTCTTCAAATCATGCTGAGATCATTGCACTCCATGAAGCAAGTAGAGAATGTGTATGGCTGAGATCAATGAGCCGACACATCTGTTCAAGCAGCGGGATTGGCGAAAATACGGAGCCAACTATTTTATATGAAGATAATGCAGCATGTGTTGCTCAAACAAAGGACGGATATATCAAAAGCGATAGAACGAAGCATATTCATCCGAAGTTCTTCTCATACACTCAAGAGCTCGTGAAGAAGAAAGTGATTGAAGTAAGATATGTCCGATCATGCGACAATGCAGCTGACCTCTTCACAAAATCACTTCCGACTTCGGTATTCAGAAAACATATCCATAACATTGGAATGCATCATCAGAAGGATCTATGACTGCTCATTCGAGGGGGAGCTTACGTAGTTGTACTCTTTTTACCTTACTATGGTTTTTCCCATTGGGTTTTCCTAGAAAGGTTTTTAACGAGGCAACAAAGACGTCAAGCAAGAAGCGATAGTGACACTGGTCTCCAAGGGGGAGTGTTATAAACGTGAAAGAGTACGTGAAAGTAAATGTCAATAACAACGCACCGAATATTGACATTTACGTGTATACGTTTATTATGTGGAACCCATGTCACTATGCACGCACAGTAACTTCAACTTTTTCACTAAATGATCGATTTTAACACACCATATCTCCTTCTTCTTATAACACATTTTCTCTTATTATCAGTGTTACCTTCTTCCTGCAGATATAAAATTTTGCCCTTATTTAAATTTTTCAATACTATAAAATTATAAATTATTTTATGACACATACTAGTTTCAATTTGTTACTGCTCATTAATCATTTCAAAGTATATACCTCAAATTCCCAATATATTAAAAGAAAAATACTTGCGTTCCCCTCACAAATGTGAACGCTCATATTCATCTCAGCTCTTATTATCAATCAAAATATCACGTAAGATTAGTAAAAATATATATTTAAAAAAAAATTCAAAATAGCTGGAAAAAACTACGCTGACGTTAACAATATTAATGTTGTCAGCTAAACTCAAAACTCAAAACTCAAAACTCTGAACTTTAAATTCTAAAATTTTAAACTTAAAAACCCTATAAATAGTAATGATGTCGGCGTTAACGCTAATTTCAGAATTTCAATTTAAAATTTAAGATTTAGGATTCTGCAGTAACGTTGGTGCATTTTTTTTTTTCATTTTTTTAAAGGTTTTAATATAATTTTTATTAATTTTATATGACATTTTAATTGGTAATAAAAAGTGAAGTAAATTGAAGAGTTAACGTGAACCCAAATATTATTTATATTAAAAATATTACAAGGAAGGTTTTTTTTTTTGTCAGCCAAGGGCATTGTAAGAAGAAATATAACGATATAAGAGCAGGATTAACGGCATACCGTTAATTATGCTCTAAGCAGCGGAACAATATATATATATCGACCAGTTTTTCATCTCCGAGGAACAAACGATAATCCACAGCAAATCTCAGCCTTTCATTTTTTTTTTGTCTGTAATCTCCGCCTTTCGAGCTAACAGTGTGTTCTGATATCTTTTCAGTGTTCACACTATAATATTTTTTTTTAAATGTCGAAAGATAGTACGTACTTATGTCGATATCAAGTCATCGTCATTAGAGAATCTTGGTAATATTTAAATTTATTGTATCTTATGTATTAAAACTGAAGTCACAACATTTATTCATGTGTGATTTTTTAAAAAATAGATTTAATGGACATATTCCTAAAAAATCATGTTACATTTAATCTCTAATTTTATCATTTAAATTTTGGACCTACCAGAAATTTTTATTGGGTTATAAATAATTGAATTTAAACAATAGATGATCAATTAGATTTATAGATAGTATAAATTAAATAGATATAATTTAATATTGTAATATTATACTTTCATACGGTAATTATTTAAATATTTGTCGATATTAATTTTTAAAATTATAAATATTTTTTTTAAATAACAAAAATCATATTATCTAACAATGATTAATCTTTACCACCTTGAACCAATGAAAAAAAATTAACTATATAGTTTATTTTAAAAATTAAACAAAAACTAAATGTTTAATTATTTACTCGATAATATAAATCTATGAAACGAAAAGTTTAATTTTTAAAAAACTTTCTAAATTTGTGAAATGTTACAATATTTTTGAATATGACAATAAAACAAAATTTTACTAATCTATATATATAGTTACGATTTTAATAATGAAATAATAATTCGAAAATATATATAGAAGAATATACAAATACATATGAAAGTTTGAAACAATCTATTCAATGAAAAAATATACTGTATATTTATTATGTTTTAAAATTTGATAGACACATATATATTATAATATAGACCAATTTAGAATTGAAAACAAAATATTTATATAAAAGTAAATGAAAACAAAAACACGCGCAGTTGCGCGGATAGAGATCATAGTATTGTATTATTTCTGTTTCTGGTCAACGAGAGAGGGTTTAGAAATTATGGAGACCAAAACCAATTTAAACGGAAAGAACTCAATTTTCTTCTGAAAATAACGTTTCCGTGAATTTCATCCTCAAATTTATTTACCATTTATACCACTCATCTAACTTCAAATACGATGTTCTAAAAAGATAGTACTGTATTATGAACCAATATATATTCAAAATAATTAATATAAGAAAACTTCACATATACACCAAACTATATTTTCTTATACTAGTTTATAACTTTATACTATTTTCATAACTTTATACTATTTTCATACAACTATATTATAAATCAACAAGTGCCTAATGAACTAACAAAAAGAAAGCCTATAGATAAGCTGAAAATCACAAATTCGAATTTGTTGTCTTTGTGGGTCAAAAAAACATATGACCCCAAAGACTGGACTTAAATTTAATCTCATTGTCATGAAGAAAAAACTAAAGTTATCAACATCCCACCGGTCGACCATTTGACTATTATATTACAAAAGAAATAAAGAACCCTACAAATAATGGCAGCCACGTGCAGACAAACTGGATTTCATGTAATAGTCAAAATCAAAGTGATGGTGTTAGATAGTCCTCACGAAAACGAATATTAATAAATAATCCATAGTATGACATTAAATATCTATTTAATTCAAGCTTTATTATCTTGATCAATACTCCACAGCCTACCTCTGACATCTTTGTATTCAATCACGGGCGTGGCCTAAAAAAACCCTTATTACCACGAACTTTTATTTCTCTCTTCACATCTCAAAATTGAGCAAGACTGAACCGGAAATAACCGGAAGCCTCCACCATGTTCATCAAGCTCATCTTGTTCTTTCTCCTCTCTCAAACCTTGAGATCTTCTTCTCAGATCCTCACCTACAATGGCTTCAACCCTCCGACAGACATCTCCCTCCAAGGCCTCGCCACAGTCACACCCAACGGTCTCTTGAAGCTAACCAACACCACAGTTCAAAAAACCGGTCATGCATTCTACACAAAACCGGTCCGGTTCAAAGACTCACCAAACGCCACCGTCTCTTCCTTCTCCACAACCTTCGTCTTCGCCATATACTCCCAGATCCCAACTCTAAGCGGCCACGGGATCGCCTTCGTCATCTCTCCATCCCCTGCTCTCCCTTACGCACTTCCTAGTCAATACATCGGTCTCTTCAACAACTCGAACAACGGCAACGACACGAACCACGTCTTCGCAGTGGAGTTCGACACGATCCAGAGCAACGAGTTCGGAGATCCGAATGATAACCACGTCGGAATCGACATCAACGGTTTAAGATCGGTTAAGTACTCAACCGCTGGATACTGGAACGAGAATAACAAGTTTCAGAGTCTGAACTTGATCAGCCGCAAACTGATGCAAGTTTGGATTAATTACGACAAACTCAGTAATAAAATCGATGTCACGATGTCTCCGTACGGTTCCGACAAGCCTAGCAAACCGCTCATCACTTACGTAACAGATCTTTCTTCCGTTCTTCTCCAAGACATGTACGTAGGCTTCGCCTCCGCGACTGGCTCCGTCATCTCGGAGCATTACGTAACCGGTTGGAGTTTCCGGTTAAACGGAGAAGCACCGCCGCTGACGTCATCGAACCTCCCGAAGCTTCCTCGCTTCGAGCCGAGGCGAATCTCTGACTTCTACAAGATCGGCATGCCGCTGATCTCCCTCTTCCTGATCTTCTCCGTGATCTCCCTCGCCTTCTACGTCGCGAGGAGGAGGAAGAAGTTCGAGGAAGAGCTCGATGACTGGGAAACAGAGTTCGGCAAGAACCGGTTCCGGTTCAAGGAGCTTTACCACGCGACGAAAGGGTTCAAGGAGAAGGACCTCCTCGGCTCAGGAGGGTTCGGGAGGGTTTACAGAGGGATACTACCGACGACGAAGATCGAAGTCGCTGTGAAGAGAGTCTCACACGATTCTAAACAAGGTATTATTATTAACTTTTTATAAATTATTTTTTTTTTTTATTTTTTTTGGACAATAAACAAGGTATTACAGAGAATGATGAGATGTACATATATATTTAATATCTTATATAATAAACAATATACATTATTAGTAAATATAATAAATATACATTATTAGTAATATTATATCTTACATAATAAATATACATTATTAATAAATATTCTATATCCTTCTATAGGTATGAAAGAGTTCGTGGCGGAGATTGTGAGTATCGGTCGGATGAGTCATCGGAACTTGGTGCCTTTGTTGGGGTACTGTCGTAGGAGAGGAGAGCTGCTTCTTGTTTATGATTACATGCCTAACGGAAGTTTAGATAAGTATCTATACAATAATCCGGAGAGGACTTTAGATTGGAAGCAGAGGTCGAAGATCGTCAAAGGAGTTGCGTCTGGATTGTTCTATCTCCACGAGGAGTGGGAACAGGTTGTGATTCACCGTGACGTGAAGGCTAGTAATGTTTTGTTAGACGCTGACTTCAACGGTAGGCTCGGGGATTTCGGGTTGGCCCGGTTGTATGACCACGGGTCGGATCCTCAGACCACTCATGTTGTTGGTACGTTGGGTTACTTAGCACCTGAGCATTCCCGGACGGGGCGGGCTACTACCGCGACCGATGTGTATGCGTTTGGTGCGTTTCTTCTAGAAGTTGTGTCCGGGAGAAGACCTATTGAGCTACACAGCGAAAGCGATGATACGTTTTTGCTTGTGGAGTGGGTTTTCGGTTTGTGGCTAAGAGGGAACATAATGGAAGCGAAAGATCCGAATCTTGGGTGTGATGGGTACGATCTTGAAGAGGTTGAAATGGTTTTGAAGCTCGGTTTGTTGTGTTCGCACTCGGATCCTCGGGCTAGACCTAGTATGAGGCTGGTGTTACAATATCTGAGAGGAGATATGTCTCTGCCGGAACTAACGCCGTTGGATTTGTCGGCTGGGAATGAGATGAACTTGGGAGGGAGAGAGGGGTTTAGCGGTATTGCCATGTCGTATTATTCCTCAGTGTTTAATGGGTTTACCGGTGTGTCTTCCATCGCTGATTCTCTACTCTCTGGTGGGAGGTGATTGATGATGTTACAACATTAGTAACGTATGATTATGTATATACAGTTTTGCCTTTGTATGGAGATGTAAGATTTTCTTACAAAAATTTATTAAATATGACTATGATTGTGATAAATTGATGAGAGTTTAGGAATTGGAAGAAATGTTATCGACTCAGATTACAATATGCATAGACTAAAAAGTTAAACCTAATTATTGGTGAGTTTGTAAAAAAAAAGGTTCTTATAAACAAAATAATAGTATCTAAATTAAATATTTAAATTTTGATTTAAATTAAATCACTAGATTAATTAGGTAATGACACGTGGAAAAGATACATTTATAAGTTTTTAAGAGTACCAAATCAGAATTTTTTCTTTTTATTTCCTTAATTTTTTTTAAAAAAAATTCCGTCTAGATCCCCTCTTCAACCTCTCAATGGAACTGCTCTAATTTGGAAAAATATATAAATAGATAACTTTTAATTCCTAAATAAGATTTTTCCAGATTCTTTTTAATTTTTATGTTTCTATAATATTGACATGGTCGATTGCAATAGAGTTCATACTATGACAATAAATAAACACTATAGTTTTGGCAGAACATTTGAAATAAGTGTTCCACAAAGTTTTTATTTGTGATCAGATCAAAAGCCTAAGCAATGAGATCACTGTGCAGGACCAAGGAGAAGTGGAACCGGTGGTTCGTTGATTTCATCATCTCGTCTTGCAGCCCAAGCCCTTAACGGAGGTTCAAAGCGGTCTCTAACCACATCAGGAGCCATCTCGTCATCACACGGGAGGTAAACAAGACCTCTCTCTCTTAGAAGGGACGGTTCATCATAACACACGGTCCAAAGAATATCCACTAGCTCTCTTTCTTCTCTAGCTGCACAAAGATCTTCCTCCGACATTGCAATGATTCTTCTTGTTCTCTCCTCAAGAAGCTGTCTCAGATTCACATCAGCTCTGTCGAGATTTCTCTGGGATTCTTCACGGGTAAGCTCTAGGAGACCACGAAGTGCGAATTCACGGACTTCAAGGTCTTGGTTTGATGCTAGGTGGATCATTATGCGAGGGAATCCAAGATCCCTAACGATTCTACAGTCTGAGTTGCTTTCTTGGAGAAGATAGTGAATCAAATTCAACGCTTTCCTGAAATGGAAAGGATTTATAAACATCATGGATTCAAGAACATTCCTATCTAATGCATATTCTTGAGATGTTTTAAGCAGAACCGGTCATGGACATAGGTAAGTGAAATATTGGTCTATATAATAGATAATTTATATAAACATAAGCATCCAAAATTATTATTTTATATTAAATTGTTTATAGTCTAAAATTAATAATAATATTACCTTTGAAATCTGACGGTATCAGAGACCAGTGCGTCTCTTAAGCCAGCGTAACCATTTGCTAGACGGAAAGCTGTAATCCCTTGTTGGTTGTGACGGATAAGAGCTGCAACAATAAAAACACTGTCAAACTTCATGTCCTAAAGAAAGAGGCTTAGAGATAAGTAACTCTTACAAGATATAGCACCAAGGGCTTTAGTCCGGACTCTAATGTCAGGATCAGTAATGAAGTTGGTTAACAAGGGCTCGAAGCCATTTGCTTCCATAACAAGCTGCTGGCTTCGAGGATTATTTTGGACAACAGTTGTCAAGACATCTGCTGCCTTTGCTCTGATCTTTGCGTTGGAGTTCTTAAGATAGCTAAGGAGAGGGACTAAACCTCCAATCGAATGAAGATCTGAATGATCATGATCCAAATATGTTAAAAAGATATAACAGACATAAAATAATGGTTTGTGTAAGAGATCAAACCATTGGCTAAATCGATTGACTCGACGTGTTCTTGCAGCTCATCCAACATTCCTGTCCAAATAAAAGTACACAAGTTTTTGAAGAAAAAAAAAGATCAAACCGTCGGATAATCAGACATTGGAACAAAGTAAAAGAACCTTCAAGATCGTCTGTTGTGACTCCTTGAGAATCCAAGAGGTGTTCAGGCATTTTCATGATTTGAGATATCTGTTTCATACGCGAAATTGAATCTATCGTATGTCCTTGCATTGCTTCCATGAACCATTGTCGATCTTCCTCACTATAACAAGAACACATAATCATAAGCAAATAGTCATTCATTAACAGAAAACAGAGCATTTATTTTCGATCATATAATAATAACCCATTGTAAGAAGCTTTGATCAGAAATAACAAGATTTGAACAAAAAGAAGAGGGTAAGACCCGATCAAGAAAAAACAAGTAGAGATCTTTCAATCTAAATGATCTAATTAAAGCGAAAACAGAGCTCACGGACCTCAAAGGGCGAGAAGGGGAAGCACCATCGGAATGGGAGAGGCTCCATTTGAGCAATCCGTCCCAGCTGGGTCCATTGTTCGCCATTTACGCTTCTGCAATAGAAGAACAAGAACACAAGAAACGGAAAATTGTGGAAGATGAAGATCGAAAGAGAATGTTACTAATTTTATTACACGAACACGGAGATATTTTCGTTTGGATAGACAAAACACGTGGTCAAGTTGCAAAGATGAACCAATCACTGTATCGGTAAGGAGATTGAGTGAGAGGGGACCCACCATGTGTAAAACTAAAACGACGACGTGTGAATTAATTGGATCGCGGGTACAAACCGTCCTAAAATGTATGGCCCAATGGGGTGAGGAGGCGTGAGACTATAAAAAACATAAAAAGACGTTAAATCAGGTTCGCAAAAGGTTGTATAGTGTGTTTAAGTCTTTAAGAGATTAATTAGTGGTTAATCAAGGTTTAATCTTAAAACAGAACTTATCTTATGGTTTTTATTCACAGTTATAAGGACACCCTTAAAGATGGTATAACAACCCAATACTAAATTCACCTGTTATGAATTGGACCGATGTGTTAACTTCCCTTTTTATAACTGTTGTCTTCAACTTGTCACATTATCATAGAGAATCAGAGGTTAATAGAGTTCCTACATAGACTTATGCACACACACACTATGATTGCTGCATGCCACAATGCACAAGTACACAACATATATACGTTGACAAGTTATTAAATGCACCAAATTCTAGCCAAAGAAAAAACTTACCTGATTGGCTATACTATATAGCATCCCCTACGAACATTATCTGATGTTTAAATCATTAAAGAAGCAGATCTCCCTAAGATATCCTGAACATATATATAGGTTGATATAGCAATTCACCAGACCTCTTTACTCCTTGTCCTTGTTGCTACAATCTATTAGTGTCTCATAGATGGTTTGTGAATCACCATAATGATGTTTAAGTCTTCCAGATACGATTTCTAATAGTAGCTTTATTTAAAGAGTGTGGGAGATTGGGAGAACTATCTAGGAAGGTAAAAGAAACCTACCTAGACCTCTGTGAGAAGCAGGAAAAATTGCTTGTTGATCAGACACAAGAGAATATTAGAGCTGAGAGAATGGCGGCTGAAAGATGGCAAAGGGTTTCAGATATAGAGGAGAAGCTTCTGAAATAGATAAGATCGAAACTTCATTGGTTGCAAGTAGGAGATCACAACAACAAAGCTTTCCACTACGCAGCCAAGATTAGAGAAACAAAAAATGCAATCAGAGAAATCAGGTGTCCATCTGGTAATGTGGTTACTTCACAGGAAGAAATCAAGGCGGAAGCGGAAAGATTCTTCAATGAATTTCTCTCGAGGCAACCACGAGATATACAGGACAAAACAGTTGAGGAGCTTCAAGATATTGTCCCTTTCAGATGTAGTGATGAGGAAAGATCTACGCTCACGAAGCCAGTTTTGGAGGAAGAGATTCGAGAGGTGATCTTTCATATGCCAAGTAATAAAGCCCCAGGGCCCGATGGTTATACAACAGAATTCTTCAAAGCGTCTTGGAGCATCATAGGAAAAGACCTAACGATTGCAGTCCAGTCCTTCTTTCAGAAAGGTTTCTTACCGAAGGGTTTGAACGCTACTATCCTAGCCCTCATACCTAAGAAAGAAGCCGCTACGGAAATGAAAGACTACAGAACAATTTCATGTTGCAACGTCCTCTATAAGGTGATCTCCAAGATAGTTACAAACAGGCTGAAAGCTACTCTTCCTCAGTGTATATCTGCGAATCAGTATGCGTTTGTAAATGATAGGCTTCTTGTCGAGAATCTGCTTATAGCAATAGAGATAGTAAAATACTATCACAAGGAAGATGTCTCTCCTCGATGCGCCTTAAAGATAGACATTGCAAAGGCCTTCGACTCTGTTCACTAGAGCTTCCTTCTCAACACTCTGCGAGCTCTAAACATACCCGAGGAGTTTGTACACTGGATAGAGTTGTGCGTCTGCACAACTTCGTTCTCTGTTCAGGTTAATGGTGAGTTAGCCGGGTTTTTTCAGAGCAAAAGGGGTCTACGCCAGGGATGTGCTTTATCTCCTTATCTGTTTGTCATATGCATCAATGTTTTGTCACAAATGCTTGACAAAGCTGCAGAGAAGAACCTATTTGGCTACCACTCTCGCTGCAAGAACATCCAGTTGATGCACCTGTGTTTTGCAGATGACTTAATGGTCTTCACAGACGGGACAAAGAGATCAGTTGAGGGCGTCTTAAGAATCTTTGAGGAATTCACAACAATGTCGGGGTTGAAGATCAGCCTTGAGAAGTCGACTTTGTACATTGCAGGAACTACTCATAACCAACAAGAGGAAATCCTAAATAGCTTTCCTTTTGCATTTGGACTGTTCCCCGTTCGATACTTGGGTCTTCCCTTACTCACAAAACGCATGACGGTAACTGACTATCTCCCGCTGATCGAGAAAACCCGGAAGAGAATGAGCTCTTGGACTGGCAGGTTCTTATCCCATGCAGGTCGTTTGCAACTCATCAACTCAGTCATCGCCAGCCTTGCAAATTTTTGGCTTCAAGCTTTCAAGTTGCCTGGTAGCTGTCTGAAAGAGGTTGAAAGGCTCTGCTCTTCTTTCCTCTGGTCCGGTCCTGATTTGAAAACAAGCAAAGCTCCCATCCCGAATCCTTGCAATTAACACACCACGAAGATAGGGACTGAATTGGTACTATCGGGTCGGGTGAATTCAATAATAGACGCCTGGCGGCATTCGAAGAGAAAGACTGATTGTGACAGCTCAACCGGATGAGACATCTCTTATTTACAGAACAGCTGGTACGGAAAAACCTTATGTATAAAGTTCGAAATGGTGAATTGAGGTAGAGTAGACCTTCCAGACATACTGAACTCCAGATATTCTTGAGGGGAGGTCCTGCGGAAAAATAGCTCGACACCAGGATGATGAAAAGCTTAACAACTCTCATTCTTATTACACTTCTTGGGAAGATTAAAGAAAGAACTTTTTTCCCTTTCTAGCTTTCCACCATTAAGACTTGTTGACTTCCTACGCTATTCGATTCGCTGGCATGTCCGGTCTCATACGGAGGGGGGTTGGTTTGCCCGAGTGACTGATCCTGCCATAATGTACTCCTGCCTACAGCACCGGCAACCGAAGTCAAGCATACATAGGACGATCTTCATGCGTGAATAGCCGGGACCGCTAAGCAGCAGTTCTTCCATACCAACTTAGCTTCCCGGCGCTGCTATTGTCATAACAACTGGTACACCATAGGTTGGCCCAACCCAGTCCTCTCGTGAGTTGGACTGACGTCTGCTTACCAAAACAAGAAAGGGGGCTTAGGGGTGCGGCCACTAAAGGAAATGAATACGGTCATGTGCTTAAAACTGATATGGCAAATTCAATCCTCAAAGGAGTCCTTGTGGGTTAAATGGCTACATTGTTATCTGATAAGGAAAGGATCATTCTGGTCAGTAAATGGTAACACAAGTATTGGGTCCTGGATTTGGAGGAAACTACTGAAGATGAGAGATCTGGCTCAGGAGTTTTTCAAAATGGAGGTTCGAAATGGAAAAGACACTTGTTTCTGGTATGATAACTGGTCGAAGTATGGCTGTCTCAAGGATGTGCTAGGGGATAATCGCTTTGATTTGGGTATCTCTCACAAGGAATCAGTAGCAGAGGTTTTCGCAAAGCACCGTCGAAGAAGGCATAGAGTTCCCATTCTAAATGAAGTTGAAAACGAGATTGAAGATCTTCAACAAAGAAACTGTTCTGAAGATGACATCTCACTTTGGAACAGAGAGATGATAAGTTTGGCAGTAGCTTCTCAGCAAAGAAAACGTGGTCACAGCTGAGAAACGCACAACCAGTCTGCTCTTGGAGTAAGGGAATATGGTTTCCATACTCAACCCCAAAGTACTCCTTCCTACTCTGGGTTGCTCTCCGAAATAGGCTTCAAACTTGCGACCGGCTACAAATGTGGAACGCAGCTGCTAGCAAGACTTGTGTGCTATACGATGAGGAGGATGAAACCTGTCACCATCTTTTCTTTGAGTGCCGATATACCAAACAGATTTGGGAGTCACAAGCAGGGGGATTTTGCTAGGGAATTACTCAACAGATTGGAACGAAATCATTGAGATGATCTCAAAACCAACACTCAGCCCCGCAAAGACTTTCCTACTCGGTTATACCTTCCAAGCCACGGTACATGCGGTATGGAGAGAACGAAACTCATGCAGACATGGTGACAACCGCAACATGCGAGCTGTCTCATCAAATTTGTGGACAAGACGGTCAGGTTCAGGTTGCTCTTAACAGTTAAGGGCAGAGAACATCAGTATTTGGAGGAAGGTCTAGTCATTTGGTTTGAAACCCGGCAAGTTCAAAACCCATAGAGTTCATTTTTTTGATTCTTTAGACAAAAAACAGTAGCACTTGATGTACAAAGTTTTGATTGAATAAATTTTACATTCTTTCAAAAAAAAAATAAAGAGTGGTATACTATTAATTTGTTAAGCCTCTTTGGATCATCAATGTATATAGTTTCTCTGTTTGCTAAGTCTCTATTTATGCTATCAACAAAAAAAAAATTATACTATCAACAAATTCGTTATTTGAAATAAATCAATAGACCGGAAGAGAAAACTCAAAACCATTCAACATAAAATATAAGTTTTATCGATATGCATGTCTGAATCACACAATCGTACATGCGTTAAACATCAACCTACACCATCTCAGACTCTCAGTAATCAATAAAATGTTCCCAAGTCACTTTTGGTGGAGTCATTAGGGCTGTTCGTTTGGTTGCCGCAGGTACCGGCGGCAGCGGCAGCGTCAACATTCTGCGTCAACTCTTGTTCGTTTCGTTGATGCAGGAAACTGCGTCTGACGCTGCGTCCGAGTGCCGCGTCCTGCGGCTGACGCCGATAAAATCTGCGGTCGCGATATAGTATGCGGCAGCGGCAGCGGCAGCGGCAGCGGCAGCGGCAGCGTCAGCGTCTGCGAAACGAACAACAACTGTCCTCATTGACGCTGCCGCCGCCGCTGACGCCGAAACCTGCGGTAACCAAACGAACAGGACTATTGTAATATTATCCTCTCATCTACCACTAGTATTGTCCAAGTACAGAAAATGGCAATCGTATGTTCAAAATCACTTAAGTAGTTCTAAATCGAATCTAAAACCGGAACGTATATCAAAAGGTCAAAACCATTCGTACCAAATTTATTGAGATTCTTTATTCGCCGGCATGGTCAGACCAGGAAGCGTGAGCGGCTAAAACTCTATCAAGAAGCTCTTGAGGTAAAGGGTTTGCCTCTCCTGATCTCCTCTGCCTTGCTGATATCTTTGCCATGTGAACCAACGTTTTCCATTTATCATGTTTTAGGCTAGTACATGATTTGCTTTCCCTAAAATCAAGGGACTTGTTATCAATATCAATGGAGTTGATTTGATCTCATCGAAGTTTTATTTAGGGAACTACAAACGACTAGTCAGCACGAATATTTAAAAAAAAAAAACTTCAAAACAAAAACTTGAGAAATCTATAGTTTTGAATTTTTGATCCAAATTGACCACGTTTTATTAAGGAAAATAATATTATTTTGATAGAGCTTGGCAAATTCCATGTTGCACCAGAAAATATCTGAAAATGTAAGTAAAACTTAGCTTACAGAGGACTGGAGTTGTTCCTCTATCTACTATATATATTAACAGAACTATTACTCTAAAATATTATTTAACTTCATTCATTTACAATTCATCCATCTATAGTTATATATCCTTGCAGCTCCTCTAAGGTTTAAACCCTAGAATATGCTTAAATAGAGTAATTTTTTGGCAAAAAAAAATGTTCTTTATATCTATATTATCAAAAGAGAAGTACCAATTTGAAAATGTTCTTACTTCATTAATTAAACTCCCTATTTTTTTGCTTGTCTTTTTCAGTTGCATTTATGAAATACCCTAAAACGAATAAAACTGCATAATTTATTACTTGTCTTTTCAGTTACATTAATGAAATATGCTTAAATGAATTTAAACATCCTATTTTATTGTTTGTCTTTTTCAGTTATCTTAATGAAAATATCCTTAAATAAATTTGGACATAATGTCATTTAATCAACAAAAAAACTCATGAGTTATCCTTACGTGCATAATTTTAATAATGGAGATTTTAAAAAACGTGCATCATTAAAATGTTACCTAAAACATACAGCACTAATATATAACATGCATCAATAAAACTAGAATTTGGCTCACACAATTGTACGAATATTATTTTCAGTTGATTAAATTAAAAGATATTTATTTATTCAAAAAATATTTAAGAATGGCTATGTTTTTAAAAATTATATGGTATTATTTGCTCATAACTCATTTGTCATTTGCTAAATTGTTAGAAATAAAATTAGAGATTAAAAATATTCTAATTAAAATATGTAAAATTTAATATAGTTTTAAGGAAACAGTCAAAATAAAAAAAAAATTACACATAAAAAAAATCAGGATTTTTGTTAACTGGGCGGATCATTATTTATATGATATCGTAAACGAAAGAAAAATTTCTGTTTTTAAAATTATCTAATTAACTCTATACTCATTTTTTTTATATTTTTTATATGATATCACACATCGTAAAAAATTAGATAGTTTAAGATGCAAAAAAAAATATTTAATTAATGATTATAATATGAATGAATTTTACAAATACATCATTTAATAAAATAAATAATTAAAAACTGAAAATTCATATCCGCGGGTCAGGATCTAGTTTTGGAATTAATACACAAGTCAACGAAATAAACAGAATCTAAGAATTAATCAAAGACACAAACTTGAGGTCAAAGAAAAAGGAAACAAACAAATATAAGATATATCGGTTAAGATATTGCTAACTCATATAGAGAAAATTTCAGCACTATGAGAGCAAATAAACTTATATTTAAAAGAAATAAAAAGAATAAAGACGACTTTTTATTTAAAAACTGTTTCATGTATATTGCTTTGATTAAAATAAAGAAGTTGAAAAACATTTTGAAATTTTTATGTCGAGTGCTGATTTTCTATAGACAGATACTTTTCCAAAATTTAATATCAGTATTCAAATGTTATGGTTGAATGCAAATTAATTAGTAGACTCGTAGTTGTTCAACAAAGACATAAGACCAAGAATAAAATACATAACTAAGGAAATGCATTAATGAATTCATACCAGAAGATTATCTCAGAGAAGGTTAACTTATGTAAAGTATCAGAAAGAAAATATATAAGATTTTCAGCGTATAAAACGTATCTTCAGACGTAGACTGACGGAGAGGTAGCAGAGAGAGTAGCGTACTTACTAAAACCGCGTTAACAAAACTAATGAAAGGCGGCTTTAAACCGAAAACCCATTACATGTGATTATGATAAACCGAAACTTTTCATCTAAACCGGAAACCTACACGAGCAAAACAAGTTTTGGTTATCTAATGAAAAATCGGTTTAGTGGTATAATTAGGAACCGTGTGACGCACATTTGGTAAAGACGGTTGACTAACTCTTTCCTTTTTCTTATTATGTTGAGAGTTAAGACACAATCTGCAGAAGATAGTTTCCTTCTTGTCTGAAGAAGAACTCGCTTTTAAGCTCAAAAACTCCGAAACTAATATAAACCCAAAAACCTAATTTTTTTTTTCTCAAACCTCTCGAATTTTGGATCAAACCTGGAATCTTTAACTGCTTCGAATGGGTGAGAAGGATTCAGAGACAGCTCCGATTTGGGGAAAAACCCAACAGAGAGAGAGCAGCAACATCGACCCAGTGAATATAGAATCATCTACTCAATCTAGGCAACCTCGATCGCTGAATCGAAGTCGAGGAGGTTCTTATGCAGAGCGAGGAAGAGGAGTCAAGGAGTTTCGTAGCTGGTTCCCTTGGCTGATCCCCTGTTTCGTGATCGCCAACGTCGCCGTGTTCGTGATCACCATGTATGTCAACAACTGTCCGAAGAAATCTGGAGATTGTTTCGCCGGTTTCTTGGGTCGGTTCTCGTTTCAGAGCACACGAGAGAATCCTCTTCTTGGTCCTTCCTCTCTCACGTAAGTTTATTATCCTCAAAGAACTGATTTTGACTTTGGTCAAACCGGCTTTTTTGAGATTGATTTTGGTTCAACAGGTTACGAACAATGGGTGGATTAGAAGTGAAGAAAGTGGTTAAAGGAGATGAAGGATGGCGTTTGCTTTCTTGCAACTGGTTACATGGTGGAGTTGTTCACTTGCTGGTGAACATGTTGACTCTTTTGTTCATTGGTATGCGTATGGAACGTGAATTTGGTTTTAGTAAGTACCCTCTCTAGCTCTATGTGTTACACACTCACCTTTGATTAAATGTGTGTATAACCTATGGTTTTTTATTGTTGTTCTCAGTAAGGATTGGATTGCTTTATTTGATATCTGGCTTTGGAGGAAGTATATTGTCAGCTCTTTTCCTCCGCTCAAACATCTCTGTGGGTGCATCTGGTGCCGTGTTTGGTTTACTTGGAGGAATGCTCTCTGAGATCTTCATCAATTGGACTATCTATTCTAACAAGGTACTGATACCTTAAAAAAACCACCTTTTCATATATATGATCTAAAGGTTGAGACTTTAATGTTGTTTGTCAATGTTTTTGCATAGGTTGTGACGATCCTAACTCTTGTATTGATTGTGGCGGTAAACTTGGGACTCGGTGTGCTTCCTGGAGTTGATAACTTTGCTCACATTGGTGGTTTTGCTACCGGTTTTCTTCTTGGATTCGTGCTCTTGATCCGTCCTCACTACGGATGGATTAACCAAAGGAATGCTCCTCTAGGTAAACCGCACAAGTACAAGATGTATCAGGTCATATTATGGACCGTGTCTCTTCTCCTCTTGCTTGGTTGGTAAGTGTTACATTATATCAACTATAAACCAGTCTGTTTATTTATCCTATAGTAATGATCTTGTCTCTTTGTCAGGTTCATTGTTGGTTTGATCTCTCTTTTCAACAATGTGGATGGAAACAAACACTGCTCATGGTGTCATTATCTTTCATGTGTTCCAACTTCTAGATGGAGCTGTAACCGAGAACCAGCCTCTTGCACGGTAAAGATTCTTTGTAGACATTTTTCTTTCGTGGTTTCTCCACCCTTGGCCCTTGGATAGAAGAATCTCCTTTAACATTACTATGTGTTTTTCTTTTATTTCCCTGCAGACGACTCAATTAGGCAACCAATTGAGCATGACTTGTTTGAGGAACGGCAAGTCTGGATCGTACATTTTGGCTAATCCATCGGATTCACGGATTAATAGCTTATGCGTTCAGCTTTGCCGTTGATTTACTTAACTGGTTATAGAGAATACACATTCAGATTCCGTTGTATCTTCTTCGTCACACACTCTTTCTTTCTTGCTTGCTTTGTATATATATATCTTATAAATAATACTATGTTGTTCTGAATTATGTTTCTTTATTGAGCTGTGAAACTCTGGTAAATTTCAATGGTCGAGCTCGATCCTATTTAGTAAATTTGCATGGGTAACGTTTAGAACTTAAGAAGAAACGTTATTTACATGTTGAAAACACAAGTGGACTACCCAAACTCGGTTTTTATTGTCTTTGAAATTTTGAATCCTATGTTATTTTTTGCCATAGGCTGATCTCTTGTCGGCCATGTGTGTTCTATATATCTCTTAAAATTAAAAAAAAAATGTATAACAAACAGTCGCCGTCTGTGGACATCGAACCCACGGCCACGGGATTAAAAGTCACGCGCTCTACCACTGTGCTAAGACGGCTTCGATGCTTTGTTAGTATTTGCAACAGACTAACCGGCACCTATACATGTGAATGCGGCAAATAACAGTCTCGTTAACTTCTGAGTCGATTAGAGGGTCTCTGAGTGGATCTTTTTACTCTTTTGAGTAAAGAACACTAAAGAGACTATCGAAGTTACCAAAACATCTTTGCTTTCTGTAGAATTTACATCACTTGCCACTGAACCACACCAGTGAACCAACCGTTCCGGCGACTGTGACCGGTCATTTTGATTTTTTTCTCTTTCCCTCCCGAGAAAGTTACGCAATTCCATAGCCGCAATGTTGCACGAGCTTCTCCTAGCTCTCCTCGGTTTCACCGGAGACCTCATCGTCGACGAGCGGGAGCAATTGAAAACCCTAGGCCTCGATTCCCCTCTCTCCGACGAATCCACCTTCAAACTCGCCCCGGACATCTCCTTCATCCAACCCAGCGAAAGGTACTCTCTCTCTCTTCTCGATCTCTTCTCTCTGATTGACCTGATTTCGATTTCTCTCGTAGGGACCTGATCGAGGGGTTGATCAAGCTAGGGTTTTACTATAGAGAGCTTGACCGGTTCGCGAACAAGTCCCGGAACTTGAGCTGGATTAGGTCAGTAACCAGCGTGCATCCCTTGGAACGAGCCGATGAGTTGTCAAAGCAGAGTAGTAGTAGCGGCGAGAAGAAGCCTAGCGTCTACCGCAGAGCTATTGCTAATGGAATTGTGGAGATTCTTTCGGTTTACAGGTCTGCGGTTCTTCACATTGAGCAGAAGCTTTTGGCTGAGACTACGCCTATTCTTGCTACGGTGACTCAGGGACTCAATAAGGTACATTTCTCAACAACACGTGAATACTACATTGAGCTGAGGATTACAGTATGAGTAAAGTCCATACCTTTGTTATCTGTCTAGTTTTTCGTTCTCTTCCCGCCACTTTACGAGGTTGTTCTCGAGATTGAGCGTGATGATATTCGTGGAGGGCAGCTTTTGAATGTATTGAACAAAAGGTGTCATTGTGGTGTTCCTGAACTCAGGGCTTGTCTTCAAAGGTACTCACTTTGCTTTGTTTCTTAGTCTTTCGATGTACAATAAACTAAAAAAAAATTGTTTTGTTGCTTATTTTCCATATCCATGTGTAGGCTTCTTTGGCATGGACATCAGGTCATGTATAATCAACTCGCGGCTTGGATGGTCTATGGGATTCTCCAGGATCCCCATGAAGAGTTTTTCATTAAGAGGTAACTGTAAATTTTATGTTGTTTTGTTTTCTTTTTTCTTTTTACTCTCTGAGTGTCATCTTGTTTTGCTCAGTGTCGCCATTAGTGGTCCTCGTAATATATTGGCTTCTGTAGTCTTGAGCTGATGCCGTTGCCTATATCTGTACACTTTGGTTTCTGTATGTTTTTCTCTAAAGAATATACAATTCAGTTCTGATATACTTTGCAGGCAGGAAGATGGCGATTTAGATCATCGCTCATCTCAGGAAGAGATATCTGAAAAGTTGGCTCGTACCTCAGTTCACGAGACATCTTTAACTGATTGGCATTCTGGATTTCACATCTCTTTGGTATTTTCCATGCCATTTTTTTAGTTTTTAATTAGATACAGTTAATGTATTTGTTATGATGTTTATGTGCTTATATTGCAGGATATGTTACCTGATCATATTCCTATGCGTCTTGGTGAATCAGTTCTTTTTGCGGGGAAGGCCATAAGGGTTTTGCGAAATCCCAGTCCTGCTTTCCAGTTCCAGAAGGACAAGAGTTTTCAGCAGACAATGCGTGGCTCCCAGAGAATTCGTGGATTTATGCATAGTGATTTCTCTGAGAAGGAAACTGAGTTGGATGCGGATCTTACTGGGGAGGAGTTACTCCCTCAATCTGAGGCGGACAAGATCGAAGCTATGTTAAAAGATCTGAAGGTACTGGTTGGGAGACTGTCTCATGGTTTATTTCGGTTTCATTCATGGGACACCTTTATTATCATGTTCATGATAGAACTAGTATTTGTCTCTCTTACAATCACATTATACTTAAATTTTAAACCTCTACGTGCAGGAATCATCTGAGTTTCACAAGAGATCATTTGAGTGCACTGTTGATTCTGTTCGAGCAATAGCAGCCAGTCATCTTTGGCAGGTTCTCACCTGTCAACTTCTAATTCTTAATCATTTGGAATTTTGGATCAATTTTTATTACATACCTTCCTTTCTACAGCTCGTCGTTGTGCGTGCTGATCTCAATGGTCATCTTAAAGCTCTAAAAGACTATTTTCTGCTAGAAAAAGGAGATTTCTTTCAGGTAAACTGAATATAATTTCTGTTGTCACTCTTGAGTTGAAAATAAGGTTAATTTATATCCATATCGTGTGTTTATGTCCTGGTTTCTTGCATTAGCCTCAGTAAAGGACATGTAGACATGTAACCTCATATCTTATGGACTTTCTGATTTCAGTGCTTTCTGGAGGAGAGTCGCCAGTTGATGCGATTTCCACCTCGCCAGTCAACTGGGGAAGCTGATCTAATGATACCATTTCAGTTGGTAAGTGTATACAACATATAAGAGTTTTCATGATAAAAGGTTCTGATGAGGTCAAATTGTGAATATAAACGCACAGGCTGCAACAAAAACAATTGGCGAGGAAGATAAGTATTTCTCTAGGGTATCCCTAAGGTCAGTAACATCACGTTCTAGTAGATGAGTATTTGCCAGCCTTTGATCTAAGTGGGAAGCACACATTAATAATTACTTCAACCAACTGGTCCATAATTTCGCTGCTTTTACTGCTGCTCAACAGGTTGCCTTCATTTGGAGTTACAGTAAGATCTTCTCAAGCTGACCTGGCGAGATCTAAACTCGCTCTTACCGGGAAGGCGAATCTTACATCAGACACCTCTGTGGATGGCTGGGACGCTATTGCTCTTGAGTATTCTGTTGATTGGCCCATGCAACTGTTTTTCACTCAAGAAGTACTTTCTAAGTAAGAATCATTGGGCATTGCTTGAATCCTCTTTTTCTTCGAATTTTTCTCACTTCAGAGGTCTTTGTATCAATTTCGTTGGCTGTTTACTGGAACTTGAAATGCTTGATGCTTTCTCTAAGAGCTATAGTTTTGTGTGTTTTAGGTATCTCAAAGTGTTCCAGTACTTGATACGGCTAAAAAGAACTCAGATGGAATTGGAGAAATCATGGGCTTCTGTAATGCATCAAGATCACATGGATTTTGCTCAACATCGAAAAGATGGTACAAAGGAATCAATATCTCAGCAAAGACGACAAGGCATACGACCCATGTGGCGAGTCAGAGAGCACATGGCGTTTCTTATAAGGAATCTTCAGTTTTACATTCAGGTAAAGAAACTTACATGTCTTGGAAACCCAAAGTTGGTCTCAAGGCAGATTGATAAAAAGCAAAAACATCTAAGGTTTGATTTCTCTTTGTCTTAAGGTTGACGTGATAGAATCTCAGTGGAAGGTGTTGCAAACTCACATCGAAGACTCTCAAGACTTCACTGAACTCGTTGGCTTCCATCAAGAGTGAGCTATTGTTACTGTTATAAATAAATTTGGGTTTAGTTTCTTACCCACTATACTATGTAAATGCAGGTATCTCTCGGCTCTTATCTCTCAATCTTTCCTCGACATTGGTGCAGTCTCGAGGATACTCGACAGCATTATGAAACTCTGTCTCCAGTTCTGCTGGAACATTGAGAATCATGAAAGCAATCCAAACACTTCGGGACTTGAAAACATATCCGAGGTGCGTTATCTTTTCGCACATTCAATTCAAACTAAGTGCTCTGTTTCATTAGTTTGTCTTTCTTGCGGTTTTGAAGGAATTCAACCAGAAGTCGAATTCTTTGTACACCATACTGAGAAGCAGCAAGCTGGCCGGGAGCCAGCGAGCCCCGTTCTTGAGACGTTTTCTTTTACGCCTAAATTTCAATTCTTTCTACGAGGTAGTGATTTCTATACAGTAAGATTTTGTGGTTCATAGAAGTCGAGCTTCTTTACCTACTCTGTTTCACTGCAACAGGCAACTACAAGGGGCTTGTTGAACGTTGTTCGGCAACGCCCAGCTCTTCCATTGTAAACGTACGACAGTTCTTGTCAGAGAATCTAATTCAGCTTTTTCACAAATGGACTTGAGGTTTTGCAGCAGCTATGACACCTGGTGAAATATTGTTCTGATCTTCAAATCATGATCACATGACGCCATTAAAGGGAATATGTATGGTATGTGGACGTGGTTTGTGCTCACGCATTTCCTTATAAACTCAATAACATAAACTGCAAGTTGTGTGTTTCCTTCGTGATTTTGAGATGTTATACTATGTAAATTAAGTTAGAGACGACTATAGGTCTGGTTCGTTTGATTATTTGAATGCTTGATGATGATGCGAGTTCTATAATTTTCTATTTTAACACGTTTTATCTTATGCGAATATTAGCAAAGTACAAAATGAAGCTATAGTTAGTATAGTCTACGTCCATCTTAGTAAGCTGATGCTATGAACAACACATTCAACTATTGCATAACAATAGATTGTACTTTTACTGCTATCCAATACCTTGAAAATTTTATGAAAATAGGTGTTCTTATTCACTGACAGACGCAAAAAGTATCCATACTACAAAAAGATAATGCAAGTGCTCCAAAATGTCTTAGGCCAGAATCTGAAAATATTGAAGAAGAACAAAGAGCAACAAAGAACGAAGATGAAACCCAGTAAGGATGAATTGGAAAACCCCCATGGCTTAGACTCAAACTCAAAAGCATTTCCGGTGAACAATGGACGGGCCTGACTCATCATATTCCGCCTTTGCAATCCACATCTGCAAAAATCATGAAAGACATATCAGTCAGAAATGACTAGAAATTATTTGGTTTGAGTGAAATAAAACTGGTTGTACTAGTTACCTGCTGGAAGGTACTGAGAGAAGCCAAGATGGATCCTCCAATCCAGACAGAGTATTTCCTCTCAGGCGGTGCAACAACCTTGATCTTCATGCTGCTCGGTGCCAAAGCAGTAATCTCCTTGCTCATTCTATCAGCAATCCCAGGGAACATAGTGGTTCCACCACTTAGCACAATGTTACCATACAAGTCCTTTCTAATATCCACATCACATTTCATTATGGAGTTGTAAGTGGTTTCATGGATACCGGGATTCTCCATACCAATCATAGACGGCTGGTAAAGAACCTCAGGGCAACGGAACCGCTCAGATCCAATAGTGATCACTTGGCCATCAGGTAACTCGTAGTTCTTCTCCACAGAGGAGCTGGTATTAGCAGTCTCAAGCTCCTGCTCATAGTCCAAAGCAATGTAGCAGAGCTTCTCCTTAATGTCTCTGACAATTTCACGCTCAGCTGTTGTGGTGAAAGAGTAACCACGCTCAGTGAGGATCTTCATCAGAGCATCTGTGAGGTCACGACCGGCGAGATCAAGACGTAGGATGGCATGGGGAAGAGCGTAACCCTCATAGATAGGGACCGTGTGGCTCACACCATCTCCAGAGTCAAGCACAATACCTACAAGCATAGATCAACAAATGTTGAAGATACAGTTCTTGAATCTGCAGAGTAAAAAAAGGCTATATGATTTTGGACTTACCGGTAGTACGACCACTAGCGTAAAGTGACAGGACAGCTTGAATGGCAACATACATAGCCGGAGCATTGAAAGTTTCGAACATGATCTGAGTCATCTTCTCACGGTTAGCTTTTGGGTTGAGAGGTGCTTCAGTGAGTAGAATAGGATGCTCCTCAGGAGCAACACGGAGCTCATTGTAGAAAGTATGATGCCAAATTTTCTCCATGTCATCCCAGTTGTTGACAATGCCGTGCTCAATAGGGTACTTGAGAGTTAGAATCCCACGCTTGGATTGAGCTTCATCACCAACGTATGCATCCTTCTGTCCCATCCCAACCATGACTCCAGTGTGACGAGGACGGCCTACGATACTTGGAAACACAGCCCTGGGTGCATCATCTCCAGCAAAACCAGCCTAAGTCAAACACATAACATAAAACACCCTTAGAGATGGACTTAGCTACATTGTTCATCAGATCAATAACAGCAACAAAAATTACAACTTCCATGGTTAAACAATGCACAGATCCATCTAATGAGTTCTTCTAAATCCACTTAAGAGAACACCTAGAGACCCATAAGTTTTCAGCTCAGTGATATGTTGGAGGAAATAAAGGAGAGACTTATCAATAGATATCAGATTAAAGATTACATTTGGGCATTTACCTTGACCATTCCAGTACCATTGTCGCATACAAGGGGTTGAATGTCCTCACCGTCAGCCATTTTCTGCAAAGAAATAAACATAAGACCAATTTGGTATATAAACAAGAATAGATTAAAAGGCAAAGCAGTCAATGATCCTTATTATATGATAAACAAAGAAAAATAACAAATTCATTTTCAACGAGTCAATACAAAATTATATCCAGACAGAGAGAAAGATTCTAGATCAAGCAGAACCACGTTTTCCAATTCGATTTAATATTAAACAATATCGACCAGAGAAACACTGTTGAAAAAATAACACTATCACACTTGTGCTCGCCCTCGCCTGCGCTGAGTAATATACCAATCTTTGCCACTTACAGATCCAGAAATCAAAATTCAAAGAATCAAAGAGACAATTGTCAATCGAGAACGAGGTGGAGGAATAAAGAAATCAGGATCTGTAAAAACAAAAATACGATACAGGAAACAGGAGGAGAAAGAGAAGACAATGAAAACCTTTCTCGCGACAGGAAGATTCTCGGGAAACAATCTGTCTTAAGAAAAAGGAAAAAACGAACGCAAAACCAAAATGAATGGCGAAGCAGTAAAAATATTTAAACGGGTCAAAAAAGGCTTCGCTCCTCTTTTTCCGGTTCAATTAACTAAAAGACGTTTTTACCCTCTGTTTTAAAATCATTTCGATATTTTACAAAAGAGCAATAGGAGGAGTCCTTACCGTAAGAAAATGGGTTAAACTGTAAAGTCCAAACCTAAGCCCGCGTTTAAGGCCCAATAGTGGCCGAACTATTAGGGAAAGGGTTAGGGGTTTCTCTTTAGCCTCCGTATATACCATTCGGAGTTTTTCAGTCGTTTTCCTTCTTTCGGAGCAGCTCGATTCCAAAACAAGGTATCACTTCTGATTCGATTCTCTGATATCTCTTCTCGTGATGGTCTTGAAAATGTGCATCGGTTTCATCGATGTTGTAACTGTATAGAAATGATCTGTTGTTGTTGGTTTTTGAAAATTTTGCAGAAGAAGATGACAGCTCCTCAAGTGAAGACCGGTTTGTTCGTGGGGTTGAACAAGGGACATGTTGTCACCAGACGCGAGTTGGCTCCTCGTCCCCGTGCTCGCAAAGGAGTATCTCTCTCTCTCTCTCTCTCTCTCAGCTTTTTTATTCTTTGTACTTAGTCTTAATAGTTTCGACTAGATTGTGTTTGTTCTGTTCACATAGTGCCTGGAACATAGTTTCTGATTCTCTGTTTCTGGATTTATGATCCTAAGTGCTGCCATCGTTATCTTGTGATTGTTCTAACTTAACGGCTTTGTTTGAAACTATTAAAACTATTTTGTCTAGCAATGTTGATGCATCTTTGTACTTCTTGTTCTCTTTATTTTGAGCTTATCTTGTACTGAATCCGTGGTGCTGTGTTCTTGATTTGGTGGTTTGGTGTAGCAATATATGTTGCAGCATTTTGTCACTCTGCTTGATTCTTTATTTGTTGTTGTAAATTGATTGTTGTTTGGGTGTGCTCAGCAAACGAGCAAGAGGACACTCTTTATCAGATCATTGATAAGGGAAGTTGCCGGTTTTGCTCCCTACGAGAAGAGAATCACTGAGCTTCTTAAGGTTGGTAAAGACAAACGTGCTCTCAAGGTGGCTAAGCGAAAGTTGGGAACACACAAGAGAGCCAAGAGGAAGAGAGAGGAGATGTCTAGCGTTCTCCGCAAGATGAGGTAAAAAAAAACCCTAAGCTCCATTTTTGACGACTCTGCATTTTGCTCTTCTTGATGTCTATTGCTTGGGGAATAAAAGTCCTAACTGTTTTATATATATAGCCTTGATGCTTATGTATATAGCTAACTAAAATTTCCATTCCGAACACTCATCTTAAACATATACAGCAAATAAATTAATTTTGTTGTTGTAATGAATGTAGGTCTGGTGGTGGTGGTGGTGGCGGTGCTACTGAGAAGAAGAAGTGAGCATCGTATCTCTCACAATGACAAGTTATTCATATTATGTGTGTTTTAGTATTTGGGATTTGAAGAGAATTTTGTCCATGACTGCTTACTATTCGTTGAAACTTGTCATTTTATCTTTTATTACACCTCTGATTTCATTTAAATACTGAAAAATCAAGAAAAAGTACCTTTGAACAATCGAAGTAAAATGCTCCAGAAAATTTCAGAAAATGTGTTTAACAAGATTCTCTAGAGTCTTATAAATCTCAAACTTTATTAAAGATCTTGTTATCTTGATCCTGACTACAAGTTTCTTAATCTCAAAATTACAATTTCCTAACAAAAAGAGTCTCTATCACATTCACTCACTCGAGTAATTGAGATTAACTCACAAATAACCCGCACGAGAACAAAGCTCTTCTTCCTTAATCACAGAATAACAAAAATACAAATACAAATCTATATATATATATAATACTGTCTACTCTCTCCTGGGCGCGCCACGTCAGCGCCAGGTCAGAAAGTCGAGGTCTGTAATGTCGACACGTGTCCCGCCTTTGAAAACGTCGCGTTTCATTTAACTTATTGTGCAATGTGGGCTTATGTTTGTGTCTGGGCTTTAGCTTATTGTCGCTTCCTATAACCAGAAGCCCTAATATTATTGTTCCGCTCCCCATCTGATTCCTACGCTCATTAGCTTGATCCCAACGACGTCTCTCCCCCTCTGCCTCCCATCTCCGGCGATGCCCCCACCACCATGCCGCCGGAGTTCAATCCCTACGTCTCTCCTTCACCTGCCCCCAAGAGTAAGTTACTTTGCATCATCCAATCTCGCATCCTATCGAATTTCTATGTTTGATTGATCGATTTTGGTTTTGGGGCAGATACGATGGACTCTGTGCCGTAATTTTCAGACGACATCTCAAAGATCCGTCACGAGTTTGATTTGGCGAAACAGAGGTTCCTCAATACCTCTAAAGCTCTAATTAATATGCCTAAGATGCAATCCTCAAGGTTTGCCATTGACTAAAACAACTCTTTTGGGTTTCCTGTTGATCGTTGATTCTCAATATTGATTTTGTTGATTCATACTATGTTGACATGAATCTCAGATTAGATAGCAAGTTTACAGAATGACTAGATTACACATTCGCATATTATTCCTATGATTTGATATATGATTTTTCCAAGCAGACATTGTTAATGAGGTAATCTATATCACCTTTTTGTTTTTTTTATGTTTCATTGACACGCTTGGGATGGGGAAAAATGGCAGCAAGATCGAGAGATACTGAGACAGGCGATCAGGAAGATGACATCCACGGCCATAATTATTGCCAGATTTTTAATATGACGCACCATACTGTCGTTTTGCATATGCAGACTAATACCAAGAGGTTGTTCTTGCTACTATCTTGCCGGAAAATCCTGGAAGCTTTAAGAAATTCTGTGAACTGGTGCGTGTTTGATATTACAGCATGTGACAGTTAATCCCGTTATATAATACATCTGATATGGTGCAAGTTGGACCAATGAATATAACCTGAGAATATTTTTTTCCCCAGGTTGTTGTTGTTATTCGTTCTCTAATCCAGACAATGTTGTGTATTGATGCTTAGTGTTGGAGTGCACACTCCCAGAGAGCTCAAAACACTAGAGAAGAGAATGGAATCTTCCTAGTTCAGAACTAGGAGCCTCACAACCAGTGACTTAGTAAGAAATTACTTGCGTTATTTGGTACGTCTCTTTAGGCAATAACTCTCATTGATTGATGCAAGTGATATGTGAACCACACTTTGTATATGTTCAGATGGGTGGAAGATCGAGTATTGGAGAAGAGTTTCTCTACCAGTTCAGCTTCCCTGAGAGACATGGTGCTCTGATGAACTTCTTGGACTCTTTCAGTCCACGTTGGAACATTAGCCTTTTCCATAATAAACCCATAGGTTTGTATCTGAGTTCACCATTGCACCATAATAAAGCACCATTGTAACTTTTGAGTCTCATTATTTCCGTACAATGGTTCCTTCTTTCAAAACAGGGTGGGGCAGGCACGAACGTGCTGGTCAAGATCCAAGTGCCGGAGCAAAACATGGCGTATTTCAAAACCCGAGCTCAAGTTCTTGGACACGAGTACGTCTTGGTAAGTGAAGACACTGTTTTCAAGCTTTTTGTGCACTGAGTTTAAAGCTGTGATGAAGAGACCAAAACCAAGAAGGAAGTAGAAGAATACATGAGATGTCTTCTTGAGCTCTCTGTTAGAAACATCTGTGAGTCTTGGGTCTGTTGGATGGGATTTTATGTCACGGGCCTATTACGCTAGCCCAATATGTAACATTTATTGCATGTGAGCTCTCATCGTTTTAATGTAGACTTTCGATACTTTTCAGCAAATACATTGTAGTTATTGTTTAATGATAACACAATCTCATCTCATTCTCACATGTGTCTAACTAAACTTATTTTTATATTTTTATTAGTTTTATTATAGGTCGGAAGTTTGTATTAGCATGAATAGATTTTCATGATTGTAGTTGTTATAAATTTTCTTAAATGTTTGTGTCAAAAATATATATTTAGATATATATATATATATATAGTAAGTAGAATGGAGTTTTTTATTGTTTTGGTTAGGTTTAACACTCAAAACATTGATTATTTATAATATTTATATATTTTTGAATTTATTTTTAGTTTTCTTACGTACTTATTTTAAAATTACTATTTTAAATATTTCAAAAATGTATATATATGACTTGCAGTAATAGGAAATTATTTTTTTAAAAACATAATAATAGTTCTTGATATTTAAATAAAATACATGAATGTATATTTTATGTTATTATATTTGCAGCCTAAATAAACATTATATATCAAATAAAAAATTAGGTGTTGTAAGATAAAATTTACAAATTAATGTTTTTGATTTTTTTATAATATTGGCTTTTTATATATAATTTATTTATTTTTAGAGAAGGTTACTGTATTTTTATTAAATATTTTTTCGGATTTATTAGACTATCATTTATTTAAAATATAACTTATTTTATACATATAAGTCATGTTAAAATAATGTTTTACTATAACTTCAGATTAATCAATGTTTATTTAGCAAAATATGCATCTTCTTCTTTGCAACCACAACTCGCGAACTTAGACATGATTGCTTCAGGTATAAGAAATCATTACTTTATATCTTGCTAATAAAAGCCTTTACAGATAAACACTTGACAAAAAAATATTACTCTTTCTTTTCAGGAAATGTTTTGTAGAAATGAGCTTAGACGTTGGACGGATTGTTTTGGTTTTGAATGTTCCTTTTTTTTAAAAAAAATGGGTTGTTTTGTGGATGGAATATGTAGAGCTACTAAATTCTAGGTTTCCACTTTGATTTGCTTATTGTGGTATATTTTGTGTTCTGTTTTGTTTTTCAGTGAAAAGTTCACTACTGAACATCATTAAATAAACCAGTTAGGAAACAAATGCTTTTACGGAAAAGTTAGCAGTCACTTTTTTTGCTTTTTGTATTTCTATATTGTAATGTTTATGTTTCATTTATGATTTATTGCAGATATATGATTTAGTTTGCAAGTATGAAGTTGACAGGAAAACACTTCTAAGTTAATTCTACAATGTAACTATGTAGGGTTATAATATTCCCTCATAGACAATGCTTATCTCTATTGAAATAATCCGATGCTTCAGAAACTATAACAATAATGCTTCTTTGATTGTTTTTTTTTTTATCTCGGTAGGCTTCTTCTCCAATTTTTTCTACTAGAGTTAATTAGCAATCAAACCATGTTTTTTTTATTCTTCACATTAACTATTATTTTTCTTTCGTCATAATTTTTTAATCATCTTATGATCATTAATGTATTGTTGTGTTTTAAGTATTTTGGGGTGTTGTAAGCTTAGGGATCTAATGAACTTACTTAATTATGTTAAGTAATTATTTGCTGAAAATTGTTACAAAAAATATTATTTGATCATGAATCTCTGTTTTTCTATCCTGCATTCATTTTTGGTTCTATAGAAACAGCTCGGTAGTAACAATGCAGCCATTTTCTGCAATGTGGGATTTGCAAGTTTGGCCATACCGACAAATTTGGTCTTCTTCTTCTTCTTCTTCTTCTTCTTCTTCTTCTTCCCGACGGCTTCATCACTTCACTGACATGTTTTACCCTATTGAGTCCTCATTGCTGAGCATAATAGCTCCATCATCATCATCCTCAGATGAAAACTCACAGATCTTCACTCTCCGAGTTCCGAGTGAACTCAAAACCACAACACAAGTGGTGGCTCTGGACTGTTGCTGATGAAGTCTATCCGTCTTCTCCTTTGACCATCAGCCTGAGTCATTCTGATTCTGCTGAGACCAAACATAAGACTCAATTAGCATTGAGTTTAAGACTTCAAAGTTAAAAGTACAAAACTCATAGAAGAGAACCTCACTCTACTTCTTTTATTGTTATCTCTCTATCGCTCTTTTTTTTCAATCAAACTTGCATGAACTAAGAAACATGAAAGCTGTCTATAAACTATAAATATGTGTGGGACCAAGTAAGATTATATAAGAAAAATGAAGAATCTTTTATGATCAAAATTTGAGTATAGATTTACTATAAATCTCTTTAACTTTATATTGTTAAATAGTATGGATAAAAAAAAATTACAACAAATAGAAACATATGCAATTTACTTAAAAACATCTGTATAATATACTATTAAGCAAGAGTACGCTGCACTAAAATAATGTAAAACTCACCGATTGCTTGGTCAATAAGATATTGCTAAACCAATATATACATAACAAAACCAAAAGAAAATTAATCCAACAACATATTCAGCAACTCAAAAACGTTACATACGATTGACAAGCCCATACAAGACCACATTAACAAATGTAATAGCCCAGTATCTCTAACGGCCCTATAAAATACAACCAACATACGTATGAACTTATTACATGTCTAACGACTTCAAGTCACCTTCTCTTTCAAATATCTCATATAGTAAAACAATCAACACCATGAAACTAGACAATACCTAACAAACAATGCCTTTACAATTCTGTTCAAATGGAAAGGACATGTAATCCAAATCCCGTAGCGCGGACAGATCCTAGTACAATATAATTTCGTAAAAATATTGGCATGTCCGCGCTTAAGCGTTAACTCTCCCGCTCGTTACCCTCGTCTTGCGAATCGCCAATCACAAGATCTTACGGTTCAGAATCTCACTCACGCATATGACGCGGATAGCAACATATCTAACGGTTTAAAAGTCAGAAGCTGACAACCACGCGGATCGATGATAACAACCGTCGATTGTAAACGATCAGACGATCCAGAATCTCTCAAACTTATTAAAAACACATATACACAAATCATTCTCGTCTCACCCCCTTTTATATAAAAACCTCATTACCTCCCAATCTCTCAACATATTATTTTCTCCCATCGAAGGTTTTTAATATTGAATTTTCCCGAGAAAAAATGTCAGGCCGCGGAAAGGGAGGAAAAGGATTGGGAAAGGGAGGAGCCAAGAGGCATCGGAAAGTTCTACGAGACAACATCCAGGGAATTACGAAACCAGCGATCCGTCGTCTGGCGAGAAGAGGAGGTGTGAAGCGTATCAGCGGTTTGATCTACGAAGAAACTCGCGGCGTTCTCAAGATCTTTCTAGAGAACGTGATTCGTGACGCGGTTACGTACACAGAGCACGCTCGCCGCAAAACAGTCACGGCCATGGACGTTGTCTACGCTCTCAAGAGGCAGGGTCGGACTCTGTACGGATTCGGCGGTTAATTCGATTGTTTCAGTTTCAGATCTTGTAAAATCTTTTTTTTTTTCAGAATCAATGGGAAAATATGCATCTTTTTCCAAACAATCTTGTTTTTTTTTTGTTTCCGCATATAAAATTATAGTAAGCTGAAAGAACTCTAGTTCGCATATCTTCTTTTGATTGTGAAAACTAATTAATGCGCACGATAATATTTTTTGGTTAAAAGTTATGTGGCCCAATAGAAGTGTACCAAAACGCAGAAAACGTTACTGTAATCCTTTTTTGGACGAAAATTTACTATACATGTTGGCTAGAGTTGTCAACTTGGCGGTCAGGCAGTCCAAAAATTTTGGACGGGCTATGCACGTGCCCAATTAATAAACGGTCTAATAGGACAAAAGACTAATTGGTACATGGTCTAATTGGACGAAGATCAAATGGACAATGGATGTCCATGGGCTTCCTAAAACATGTTTTTATTAGTTTAACAAAAGAAAACATAACTTTATAATTTAACCCAAAACAATAGTTTTATTGTTAAAATAAAAAATTCACGATTTTGACGGAAAACATAATTTCACAATTTTGACAGAAAAATGTATTTCATTAATTTGGCGGAAAAATGCAATTTCTCGGTTTTAGCGGGAAAACGCAATTTTTTTGGTTTTGGCGTGAAAACGCCATTTCTCGGTTTTAGTGGAAAACCCCAATTTCTTGATTTTGGCGGGAAAACACAATTTCTCGGTTTTGGCGGAAAAACGCAATTTCTCGGTTTCAGCGGAAAAACATAATTTCTCGGTTTTTGCGGGAAAAAGCAATTTCTCGGTTTTGGCGGGAAAACACAATTTCTCGGTTTTGGCGGGAAAACGCAATTTCTCGGTTTTGGCGGGAAAACACAATTTTTTGGTTTTGGCAGGAAAACGCAATTTCTCGGTTTTGGCGGGAAAACACAATTTCTCGGTTTCGGCGGGAAAACGCAATTTCTCGGTTTCGGTGGGAAAACGTAATTTCTCGGTTTCGGTGGGAAAACGTAATTTCTCGATTTTGGCGGAAAAACGCAATTTTCGGTTTTGGCGGGAAAATGCAATTTCTCGGTTTTGGCGGGAAAACACAATTTCTTGGTTTCGGTGGGAAAGCGTAATTTCTCGATTTTGGCGGGAAAACGCAATTTTCGGTTTTGGCGGGAAAACGCAATTTCTGGTTTTGGCGGAAAAAAACAATTTCTCGATTTCGACGGAAAAATGAAATTTCTCAATTTTGAAAGAAAAACATAGTTTTACAGTTTTGACAAGAAAAAAATACTTTTATAATTTTGGAAAGTAAACATAATTTCAAAATTTTAGAAATAAGATCTAAACTAATAATTAAAAAATAATTATAAATTTTATTGGATGTCCATGGGCATGTCCGTTTGGACATGGTCTCTATTAGTTTTGGACATTTGTTTGGACCATTGTCCAATATGGACCATCCATCAATGTCCAAACTGAAATGGTCCACCTGGTCATGCCCATTTGGACCATGGAGAGACCATTTGACGGCTATAATGTTGGCCTAAAGATGTAATGGCCCAACAAAAAAAAATTATGAATGACCCGAAATAAAAGCGTTACATAATGATTATGAACAGTCTATTTATGACGAATCTGAGTTTTCGTACTCGACCAGATCGCATTATAAATATTTTTATGTAGTGACTTATGTTTATGAACACTATTTTGTTTATACATTACACAGCATATAGCAGATCTATCCGAATTGTGTGTGGGGAAGAAGGGTCTTACGTTATGACAAACATAAATAAGTGAACGATGTCAATGGGGTTAACTAAATTTTACAAGAAAATTAGGCATGTGACGAAATTTAGTCACTACTTTTACATCATTTATATTCTACAAGTTCAAAACTGGTTTTGCCACCATTATAATTTTGAGACTCGTGAAGCACAACTATGCTTATTTCAAACTTGATTATATAATAGAGATGTTGATCCTTGAAAAATGAGTTGATTACTCTTTAAGCCACTTTTTGACTTATCTTTACATTCAGAATCACTTTTTACATGTGAGACATTTTGTTGTGGACCAGCAATAAACTGTGGACAACTTTGCCTTTAACAGACATTTGATGCGTGGACGGACAGGGGCGAAGCCAGAAATTTTTTATGGTGGGTGCACTACTAATATTAAAATTAAAATATTTAATAATATGAAACTAAATATAATAAAATATTGATATTAATACATTATAAATTAATCATTGCTTGAGGTAAGGTATCACTTCGTAGTTTGTAATATTTTGAAACAATTTTTTGGTAAATCAAAATGAGATATTCACTTAAATGATCTCATATTCATGGTCCCCTGGGCAAAAAAAAAAATTAATTTTCACCTATTATTTTTCTTTAAAAAATTTGATAGATATATGTTTTTTTTCAAAATACCAGAAGTATTTTTAAAAATAAATCTACGGAAATAAAAAAAATATTTTCATATAAAAAAATTTTGGACCCCTTTTCTTATTTTTAATATAAGAATACATGTATTTTTTTTTAAAAAAACCAGACCCTTATCTATTAAGAAATAGGGGGACAATGGATTGGGTCCGGGATGGTCGCACCGCTCGCCTCCCTATCTAAGCCGACCCTGCAGGTAAATTCAAAACCAATTTCAAAAGTCTACAAATTAAAAGATATGTAATTAAATAACTAAATTATTTTTTCATCGTCGATAAAAAAACAAAATTTATCTAAAGTCAAATTAATCATTGTTTAAAACTTTAGGACTTCTGTGTAAAATTCAAATGCTATTCGAATAATTACAGATCCTAGTGGAAACAAATCAAAATATTTTTTAAAAGAAATTTTGGAAATAAAAATATATTATTAAAGTTTTTTGCATGTCACGTTAATAGTTACTAGACACTAGTCACTACTAGTTAGGGATTTATGATTTTAGCAAAAGAAATTGAAAACTATAATTGGGTTTTAAAAGTTTCTTTTATTTTTTGTGGGCTAAGCTATTTTTTTTTTTGGAATTTAGTTCGTTTTGTTTTTCATTTGCCCTTAATCTAAATTCTAATGGGTGCACAATTATAAATTCTAATGGGTGCACATATAAAATTACTTAGCATTTACATTATTTTTTAAGAAAATTATGGGTGCCTGTGCCACCTCTTCCCTATCATGTGGCTTCCTGTGGACGGATGATGTTTGAACGAATGATGCGTGGACGTAGATGCGTGGACGGAGATGAGTGTAAAAATTTCAAAAGTTTCATCGGAGCAAACTCCACAATAGCTGAGCTTAATGACACAACCCCAACAACAATATTTATCTGTGGCCAGAAAAGAAGATTTTGATTATGTTGTGGATATGGACACTAACATAACCATGAATAAAGAATAAGAGAGATCTCTTAAATTTGTGGATAGAAAATTGAAGTTTATGTGGTGGATAGAGTAGTAACTCAAACACTAAACATTAATTAAAAAATATAACATATTGAAAGGCTATGATATGGATGTCAATGTGTCCACAATATCAAAGATGAACAAATTAATAACCAATTACGACCACATACATGTCTAGGAAAAAAAAAAAAGCTTGAGTGATGAAAACAAAGCTAAACAAACCAAAAAGTTAAAACGAGCCAGCTCCTCCTCCAAAACCAGCTCCTCCTCCAAAACAATCGGTCAAAACGAGTCATCTCCTCTTTCCGGTGAGCCACACCATTGATTCCGAGCTCAACATCGTCGTGGATGAGCTCGGTGAAGCTGCATTGCATCGAGATCGTCACAATCTTCCACCATGAGATATGTAGTGTGCTAAATTATGATTTTTAATCATAATTTTACTCATCCACAAATAGCCGTCCATATTTACTCATCCATGCTTATCCGTCTACACTATCTTCCCACTCTCATCCACATGTGTCTTTCCATGTTTATATTCTATATGTAATTATCCACGGTCTTCAAACATCCACATATCACTCATCCATAACACAATCATTGAATACGTGTACAAGTAGATATTTTAAAATATAACAAAAAAAATATCAAAGTGGATATCAAATTATATAGAATAAAAAAACATAATTTATTATATCAACAAAATTTGTTATATGTATTTTTAATTTAAAAATAAGCAAAAACAAAATATTAAGAAGTACATTAAATAATAATAAAGAAACAAATTTTTTCTTTTTTCTAGCATAGAAAAGATCTAATTTTTTTCATTAAGGGTAAATCTGTATATTCTCTCTGTAGGTTTCATAAGAAAATGTCTTACAAATGCATTGCGGCTTTGGATGTAATTGAAAAGTGATAAAGTGCCTTAAAATTTTTTCAAAAAATCAACCGCTCTAATTAATGTCAAAACTATATTTTTTAAAAGGATAGAAGATACGTGTCACCTGAATGCACTTGCTAAAACTGAATCACGCCGACGTAGCATACGTCAACGCCGGTGTCTCGCGTTCCACGTGCGACTCGTATGATTCCCACTTCTAAGTGATAATAAGTCAGTATATTATTTTGCAGTTTCCTCTTTGTGAGGTGAGTTTTGTCCCTTGTTATGAAGAATTAATTTTTATACATTTATATAATAGCTTGTTATAAGATAAACATTGAAATGATCATCCACTTCTTTACCAAACTCAAGCACTATGATCATTCACTTCTTTACCAAACTCAAGCACTATAATCATCCACTCATTTACCAACTCAATAACTATCTTTCATATTTTATGTATTGTTGTTCACTATAAATACCATCACTCATCTCACTCATTCGTACACCATAAACAAGAACAAGAGTTTATAATCAAAGAACCATTACATCTTCTTCTTCTTCCTTATTATAAACTCTCTCACTTATACTAGTGTTATTTGCTTCTTACGGGTATCAAATTCTACTCTTATTTAAATTTCTCGATACTATAAATTATAAGTTATTTCTTAACACGTTATCAGCACGATCGTTCTGCAATTCGGTAAAATATATTGTATCATATATACTCTGCTATAATGGCCGGTATACCGCCTGTACTATTATTTATATTATGATATAATGGCCGGAATACCGCTTATATTATTTATTAATATTTTAATTAATTTACTGGTCGGCCGAGCCGCCTTATATTCTATTTATTGTTAACTGGACGGCCGAGCCGCCTTTATTTTCTGTTTGTTGTTAACTGGACGGCCGAGCCGCCTTTATTTTCTGTTTGTTGT
>NC_027755.1:28763512-28777334 GCF_000695525.1 Brassica oleracea var. oleracea | reverse complement strand
CACTATGATCACCCACTCATTTACCAAATTAAGCAATATCTTTGTTATTTTATGTATTGTTGTTCACTATAAATACCATCACTCATCTCACTCTTTTGTACACCATAAACAAGAACAAGAGTTTATAATCAAAGAACCATTACATCTTCTTCTTCTTCCTTATAATAAACTCTCTCCCTTATACTAGTGTTATTTGCTTCCTACGGGTATCAAATTCTACTCTTATTTAAATTTCTCGATACTATAAATTATAAGTTATTTCTTAACATAGCTGTCTTTGTAAAAAAATTGATGTTTAAAAGTTTCAGAGAGAAAAAGTAGATCTACTCTTGGATCCGGCGTACGGCCGGCGCGTGAGCAAACTTGCCATCACCGGAGTCTTTCGTTCTTCCGTTAAGATCTACATCTCCTGCTTCTCTTTCGTTTCCTTTTCCTGACCGCCTTGTCTGAGCTCTGGTCCAGTCCCCATTCGTCGTCGTCAATTCGGGGAGTGAACCAACATCAATGGTGGCTCTGCGTCTGGAGTAACGACGCGATCGTGTGGAGGGTTTTGGTGTGGTGAAGTCGGTTTGTCAGATTAAGTTTCGATTCCTGGAGGTGGAGGTTTCTACAGCTCCGTCGCCGCCGGCCTTGTCTCCGGGAGGTGGAGGCTTCTCCAGCTCCGCAGTCACCGGCTTTTGACTCCGGCGGGTGAAGTCGTTCCTTGCCTTGTGTCGCCGGCTTTTGACTCCGGCGGGTGAAGTCGTTCCTTGCCTTGTGTCGCCGGCTTTTGGTTCCCTAGTTCTGTTTTAGGGTTTGGTTTTGTATCTTTGTTTATGCGGTTTCTGGCTGGATTCGATGGATGAGATCTCGTGGAGGACGATCGAAGCTCTCCAGTGGTAAATGGTGATGTTTCGTGCGAAGATTTCTTCTCGGTGTTTGTGATGAATAGTGACGGATGAGATCTCGAACTGGCGATTGATGCTTTCCGATAATGGAAACACATGAGTTGAAGGCGTTTGCGGTGAAGATGGTGTGGAGCTAATGAGCTCTGGTGTGTCCCGGTGAATCGATGGTTGGTTCTCCGGTGGTGGCTTGAAGCGGGGGGGATGTCGTGGCTCGAAGCAGTTGTTCGCGTGAACGGCGGCGCCTCGTTTCGTTTGTAGGGTTTCTCTAGGTGGGTTTCGGCCCATGTTTGTGGTTTTAGCTTGTCCCGTAGTGGTTGAACTTTGCAACGTGTTGGGCTTGGCCCTTTAATTAAATAAATTGTTGAGGGAAGAAAAAAATTGATGTTTTGGCAACATAATAGCATGTCACCAGATAACACAATATGTTATATAACTTGCAAATATTGACATGCATGCATTAATTATGACTATACAATCACAGCATATGTGTAAACAAATTACTGTTCATAAGTAAACCTTAATCATTCAAAGTCAAACGTGATACGTATGTAGATAGACGCATACAACTTACAAGCAACAACATCGTCATTACCTTTTTGAATCTTCAAAGACTGAAAAATTGTAATAGTTTGCCTATAAATTTCTTCACGTAACATTCTAGTCACTTGAACTATATCAAATGTTCCAAATAAAAGCCATTCTTAATAGAGAAAAACAATCCCCAAAATGGCCTTAAACATAACCGCCGTGAAAACCTCCTCTGACGGAGCATGGCAAGGCGACAATCCCTTGAACTTCGCCTTTCCGTTACTCATCGTCCAAACGGCGTTAATCGTAGCCGTCAGTCGCTCCCTCGATCGGCCTCCTCTTCAAACCTCTCCGCCAACCGAAAGTCATCGCCGAGATAGTCGTAAGTAAAATTTACACTTAAAACACACACTATTTACAATTATGCCATCGTTCTTATTTACGGTTTTGCCATCATCATCTTTGTTTTTTTCGAAGGGAGGGATTTTGTTAGGACCGTCTGCTTTAGGTAGGTACACGCCGTATATGCACCGCGTGTTCCCGACATGGAGCATGCCGATACTCGAGTCCGTTGCGAGCATAGGACTCCTCTTCTTCCTCTTCCTCGTCGGTCTCGAGCTCGACTTATCATCCATCCGTCGAAGCGGCAAACGCGCTTTCGGAATCGCAGCCGCCGGAATAACGCTCCCGTTTCTCGCCGGCGCTGGAATCGCCTTCGTGATACGCAACACTCTTTACACCGCCGTAGATAGACCCGGATACGCCGAGTTTCTCGTTTTCATGGGAGTCGCTCTCTCAATCACAGCTTTCCCTGTGCTCGCGCGTATCTTAGCTGAGCTCAAGCTATTGACGACTCGGGTCGGAGAAACCGCGATGGCTGCAGCCGCTTTCAACGATGTAGCCGCGTGGATTTTGCTCGCTTGAGCGGTTGCGTTAGCGGGTAGCGGCGGTGGGGAGAAGACGAGTCCGTTGGTGTCGTTGTGGGTTCTGTTATCGGGTGTCGGGTTTGTTGTTTTTATGTTGGTCGTGATCCGACACGGAATGAAATGGGTCGCGAAACGCGGATCTCCTGAAAACGACGTCGTACGCGAGTCTGACGTGTGTTTGACTTTAGCTGGAGTTATGGTTTCCGGTTTCGTCACTGATCTAATCGGTATTCACTCGATTTTCGGAGCTTTTGTTTTCGGTTTAATTATACCGAAAGACGGAGAGTTCGGTCACCGATTGATTGAACGGATTGAGGATTTTGTCTCCGGTTTACTCTTACCGCTTTATTTCGCGACGAGTGGATTGAAAACTGACGTGGCAAAGATCAGAGGAGCTGAGTCGTGGGGGATGTTGGGACTTGTCGTGGTTACGGCTTGTGTAGGAAAGATCGTCGGAACTTTTGCTGCGGCGGTGATGGTCGAAGTTCCGGGGAGAGAGGCTTTGACACTTGGTTGCTTGATAAACACGAAAGGTTTGGTGGAGCTCATTGTACTCAATATAGGCAAGGAGAAAGAGGTTAGAGCTCATTGTACCACAAAACTATAACATCATTTGGACATTTGGATCCTCGACTCATCCTTAATCATTAAAGTTATACGATCATGTTTTTTTTATAAGGACCGCATGTCTGCATATAAAACAAAACTGTGTTATGTGTTATGTCGTTACTGATCAAGCGTATGTGGGTTGGGTTGGGTTGGGTTTAATTCTAGGTGCTAAACGCCGAGACTTTTGCGATACTGGTGCTAATGGCACTCTTCACAACGTTCATTACGACGCCAACTGTAATGGCCATTTACAAACCGGCACGTGGTACCCACCGCAAATTAAAGGACTTGTCGTCTAGTGAAGACTCCACCAAGGAAGAGGTTCGCATCCTCGTCTCTTTGTGTGCAGGGCACCACATTTCCGAGACCCAATATAAAAAATATATCAAGATTATACAAATAATAAATAGTAAAAAATAATTTTTTAATGTTATTTGATAAAATTATTTTAACAAAAATTTACCCAAAATTGTATCTGCTAGCCTATAACCAATTTTTAAAGCTAATCAATTAAACACGATGTTTATTTGTAGATATTATATTTGTTTAACTAATTTATTATATAAGATATATTAGTTTGATATGTTTGTCATTATATTTTTGATTAAATATCTATGATATACAATATTTATTTTATTTTTGAAAAATAAAATGATGAACCCACAAAAATGGCCCACTTAGATGTTTCTTGTGTATGTGCTGGAGACCCGCTCTGTTTATGTTCTAAAATAGATGAATCTTCTGAGGCGTAAATCCATGTCCTACGTAAATATATGTTTGTTTCAGAACCTCTGAGTTCCTTCATCACATTACTGTTTTAAAGTATCTGGAGGTTCTACAAATTTTAACTCAATATTAACTTTAATTTTTTTTGGTCATATATAAAACCGGAGGCTCTATATATGCATGCATATATATATCATTTCTACGTCCACGGTATTTTTTTAAAAATCATTTCAACTGATTGGGACTAATCTTGGTTATACCATATTTATTTTGGCAGATACTGCGGCTAAAACTGTTCGTCATGCACCTCATGGAACTAACGGAACGAACCTCGTCAATCATAATGGTGCAAAGAGCCCGTAAAGACGGATTACCTTTCGTCCACCGTTACCGTCACGGCGTGTGTCACAGCAGCGTCGTAGGAGGTTTCCAAGCCTATCGTCAATTAGGCCGAGTCGCTGTCCGCCCAATTACCGCAGTCTCTTCTTTACACACAATGCACGAAGATATTTGCCACATGGCAGAGACCAAAAGAGTCACAATGATCATTTTACCTTTCCACAAACGATGGAACGTTGATTATGGTCGTGGCCACCACCACCAAGACAGAGGAGATGTAAACGTACCGGAAAACGTTGGCCATGGTTGGAGATTAGTTAACCAGAGGGTTTTGAAGAATGCACCGTGTTCAGTGGCCGTTCTTGTTGATCGTGGGCTTGGGTCTCTCGAGCCCCAAATTTCGAGTCTTGATGGGTCGAACGTGGTTGAAAGGGTTTGTGTGATTTTCTTTGGTGGGGCCGATGACCGTGAGGCTTTAGAGCTGGGAGGGAGGATGGCGGAGCATCAGGCTGTTAAAGTTACCATTGTTAGGTTTTTGGTGAGAGAAACGCTGAGGAGTAACGCCGTCACGTTACGACCGGCATCGTCTAAAGGCAAGGAGAAGTATTATACCTGCTTGACAACCAACGTGGATCCAAAAAAAAGAAAAGGTATTGTTCTATTTTTTGCTAGTTATAATGTGGCATTTAATTATATTTTTGTTCGGTTTTGGTTTTGATATATCTGTAAAAACGTAACCAAACCGGTTTTTAGGTCAACAAAGTCGAGGTGTTTTATCGTTCTTTTTTTTTGGTTTGACAAATATAAAATTAGGAACTAGACGAAGGAGTATTAAAAGATTTCAAGAGCAAATGGAAAGAAATGGTGGAATACAAAGAAAAGGAACCAAACAATATAATTCAAGAAATATTGTCATTAGGACAAAGCCAAGACTTTGACCTCATAGTGGTTGGAAGAGGGAGGTTACCATCAGCCGAGGTGGCGACATTAGCCGAGTGTCAGACCGAACATCCCGAGTTAGGTCGTATCGGAGACGTGCTTGCCTCTTCGATCAACCACATCATCCCATCAATCCTTGTGGTTCAACA
Source organism: Brassica oleracea var. oleracea (assembly GCF_000695525.1). NCBI lineage: Eukaryota > Viridiplantae > Streptophyta > Magnoliopsida > Brassicales > Brassicaceae > Brassica > Brassica oleracea. The sequence goes on along the minus strand of NC_027755.1, from coordinate 28,772,231 downwards.
ACACAACAAACCTCAAGTAGAAGAGATTGCGGTTTCAAAAATTGTTAAGGAGTCGTCTCTAACTATTAATGGAGATGCAAATGTATGAACAAAATAAAGATTGATGTAGCTAGTTGAACTTTACCTTAATGGTTAAAGTGGTAAGAATTGTAGAGAGAGCGTTCTGCATATAAATAAGCGTGATTATGCATCTTGTTAATGTAAACCATTAGTAAACTGTAGATAATTGAATAGTCAATTTACTCTACTGATGCAAAATCATTTTTCTAAATTACTCGGTTACTTGTGGAGAGAGATTTTTTTTAAACCCCCTTACTGGCAGGTCCCAAGTACTATATAAGTCTTCTAGTAATATAACAGCGATCATATTGTTCAAAATAAAAAAACAACAGCGATCATACACTTGGGACCAACCAAAAAATAGCTAGATAAATGGTAGGTTCCACTCGGACTGACACTTTATAGGTGTGTTGAGTTTGGTTTACATCTTAGTTTACATGTAATTAAAGAGGTCCTCAAAATCAAATAATGGGTATGCTTTGGCTTTACACGCAAGTGACAAGGAAAACAACATAAATGCAAGTGACAAACGACTAGGACACAGCTCAGCAGGTTCAATTTTTTGTCAAAGTATCCTTCTTCATCCATAAACTTTACAACTTGAAATTAAACTAAGCCACACACACACTTTAATTTTAAACTAAAAATAGGTCTCACAAAACATATTTTAACTCGATATGGATTTTGATTGGTTCTGCAGTTTTGGAATCTCGATTCACATTATATTACTCATATCCAATTTCTTTGTTCAAATAGTTATATGATTATAGCACACAAATGATATTTGATTCTCTTAACTATATAATGTCAGTCTCGGCATGCCTTCTTTGAGAAGCTGTGCCAGGAACCTCGCACGTGCCAAACACACGCACCGAAACTACACATTTATCAGCCCCACAAGCCTGCGATCCGAATCATCAGATTGATCGGTGTTCGGAGCTCCGGGAACTATGGCGGCGGCGGCGAGAAAGCTACGCACACTCCAATCTCAACCGGACAACAAAGTATGCGTCGACTGCGCTCAAAAGAATCCGCAATGGGCGTCGGTCTCTTACGGAATCTTCATGTGCTTAGAGTGCTCCGGGAAGCACCGAGGACTAGGCGTACACATCTCCTTCGTCAGATCCGTCACCATGGACTCATGGTCAGAGATCCAGATCAAGAAGATGGAAGCGGGAGGCAACGAGCGGCTCAACAGCTTCCTCGCGCAATACGGAATCGCCAAGGAGACGGATATCGTCTCCAAGTACAATTCCAACGCCGCCTCCGTGTATCGTAACCGGATCCAGGCGTTAGCGGAAGGTAGTGATAGAGGGTAGACGTATTTGTTGATGACGTGGCTTTTTGTGATGGAAGAAAGATGATCTAACAAACTTTCAGATATTTTTCGATGAGTGAAATGAATCAGCTTCTGTTGCCATATTTGTTGATGACGTGGCTTTTGTTGTAATTCCTTGTATCAGGTAAGCCATGGAGTGATCCGCCAGTTGTTAAGGAAGCGGTTGGGGGGATGCATAAGAAGAAGCCGCCGTTAGGTAACGGTAACGGAGGATGGGATAGTTGGGGTAACGATGATTCGTACCGGACTTCGAGGGATATGAGACGGAATCAATCGGAGAATGATTTTAGGGGGTTGGGAGGAGGAGGAGGAGGTGCGCCGGTGAAGTCGAAGTCGTCTGAGGATATTTATACGAGGTCGCAGCTTGAGGCTTCGGCTGCGGGGAAGGAGAGTTTCTTCGCGAGGAGGATGGCGGAGAATGAGTCTAAGCCTGAAGGGCTTCCTCCTTCGCAGGGAGGCAAGTATGTAGGGTTTGGATCAGGCTCGGGTCCGGTACCGAGAAGGAATCAGCAGGATGATGTTTTCTCCGCTGTGTCTCAGGTGATTTGGATGTACTTTTGTTTTGTTTTAGCTCGTTTCTTGAATGGGATGATGTCATGATGATAATGTAGATGTGATGGGTTTAGGGCTTTGGAAGATTGTCTATGGTTGCTGCTTCTGCAGCAAGTGTTGTTCAGACAGGAACCAAGGAGTTCACTTCCAAGGTACTTGTAACACTTTTATTGTGCTTAATTTCCTATGATAATTCATAACCATTGAAAGGCTATATTTGATTTGGGTCAACATGAAGTTTGTGGTTTCTATCTGTAGTATCTATGTTAGTTTACATAAGTTGCTGATTAAGCTTAATCTCTCATCTGGGCGTAGGTTATCCCATTTCCAACATCTTTATATAAGAGATTTAGTGTCCTGTCTAGTGTAGATTATAACTCTGTATAGAGCACAATTCTTGGATGCTCTCTATACAGTTCTTGGATCTATCTCTAGCCTTGTTATTGAGTATCTGTGTTGATTTGCTTAGCTTAATCTCTCATCTGGGTGCCAGCTATCCCATTTTCTACATTGTCATGTAATAGATTTAGTGTCATGTCTATAGATTCTTTGTAACTCTGTATAGAGCACAATTCTTGGAGGATCTCTTTACTTTTCTTGTTTACCACAGTAGAGTTTTGCTGAAGTAATGTCAAATCAGATAAAGAAACCATTTTTTGTCTTGCAGGTGAAGGAAGGTGGGTATGATCACAAGGTGAGTGAAACTGTAAATGTAGTAGCGAGTAAGACAACGGAGATAGGACAGAGAACATGGGGGATTATGAAAGGAGTAATGGCGATTGCGTCACAGAAGGTCGGGGAGTACACTAAAGAAGGAAGAACAACAACCTGGAGCCAGCGTAACGAAAGCGAGAGCAATGGTTACTACCAAAACTTTGGAAATGGGAACAAAGCAGCGAATCCATCTGTTGAAGGAAGAGGGTCACAGTCATCATCAAGTGGTTATTACAACAATTCTCAGAGGTCAAATTCTTGGGATGAGAGTAAGAAGAAGGAGGCAGTAGCTTCAAAGGGGTCATCAGCTTCTAATGATGATGATGGCTGGACCGGTTGGAATGATCCCAAAGATGATGTTTATTACCAAAGTGCCGGAGACAAGAAATCAGCTGGTCACAACGGGAAATCAGACACCGCTTGGACTGGTGGAGGTTTTCACTAAAGGTAAGCAATCAAGCTTTTAGATTTATCTAGTGTAGTGTGGAGCTTTTGTTATATCGTAATAACGCTAATACTGATGATTGCATTCGACAGGTGATAGTGAATGCCGGTGAAAAGAAGTGTATAATTAATTAAGTCTGGATATAAGTTGAAGATTGGTCGTCATCTTTAAAACAATTTCCATCGATTGCCACACGTCTTTGTTTTTCTTCATAAGTTAGCAGTGTCTTGATAGTTTTCTTTTTTTTTTTGTAAGGAGTTACATGTTTTCAAAAGATCCATAACAGACTATTTCTGCTAAAGATTCTCAGATAGTCTTTCACAATTTTAATTCATTTTCAACTGTAATCACAATTTTAATTTATTTTCAACTGGAAAGTGAGAATTCTTCTCGAAGGTATCAGCATCTTGACGGGAAGGTTCTCCTCTGCTGGCCACTGTCTAAGACGCCAGCAAGAGTAGCCAAGGCCTTCTGAGGATTTGAATGAAAAATCCATTGATACTGAAGGATTATAAACGATCACCACTACCCATAAAACATAACAAAATAACAATAGTCAAAAACACTATATACATTTTATAGTTTAGATTTTTTAAAAAATTACTAGATTTTGACTCGCGCTTCAAAAACACGGGTTTATTGAATTATAAATAAAAAACACATTTTGATATGAATTAGTATTTTGGGTGTTGTACATTATTATGTTACAAAGTTGTATATATCAATGAAGAAAATTTATTTAAACTTAATTAGTTTATTTGAGATTTTTTTTTTTTGAATTGAATGTTAAATTTAATTCAAAAGAAAAATACCTTTTACAACTTTTCATATGATTTTTTAAACTGTAAAATAAAAGGATAAAAAATCAACTCTCCATAAGCTTTTATCCCAACTCTCTTGACTCAGACCACATGGCCATACCATCTCCATACTCTCAAACCACATGAAGAGCATATCTCACAATGAACAGCTTGACTTTACCCCAACTCGAGTTATCAATTATAAGTCGGGTAAGTCTTTCCCAGTGATCCGTGTATTGATCTTTCAGAACACCCTTCATGAGAGCTTCCCATACCTGTGCAGAGTATGACCATTCAAAAAACAGGTGCGTTAGAGTCTCCATAGGCTCATTGCATTAAATGCAGGACACATCCCCATTAGTATTCCAGCATTGCATTCTCTCCCCTGTTGCTAATCTCCCACGCATAGCAATCCAAGTGACAAAAGCATATTTAGGTGTCACATGCTTGAACCAAACAGCCTTATACCAGTCACACAAGATATGATTATCTCTAATGTTAAGTCAAGTTTCCTTTGTAGAAAAACTTCTCTTGAATCTACCTTTCCCATTTTTCCACATCGAGACATCTTCATCTTGAGTCCAATTTTCTTTAAACTTCTCTATCTCCAGTTCAATCCTATTGAGCATAGGCACTCTGTGACGCCTTCTTCTATGATTTCTACAATCCTCCACTGTTGCATTTACAGAGATACCCATGTCAATATAGCTTCCATCACGCACAATATCTTTCAGACACCCCAGCGGACTCCAAATCTCATGCCAAAAAGAAGTTCTCTTGCCATTCCCCACTTCAACCCTATAGAGTTGTTTTGCTTTCTCCCTGCTTTTCAAAATTTTCCTCCACATCCAAGAGCCACTTTGTGTGCTATCCTTTACTGTCCATATAGACCCTTTCCGAATGAGATAGGTTTTTATCCAATTCATCCAAAGCGAATGAGCAGACAGAATTCTCCATACCAGCTTAAGGCAACATACTTGGTTGACTTCTTTCAATGGTCTTAGCCCCAATCCACCCTCCAGCTTCATTTTACACACATCCTCCCAAGAAACTTTAGTCTTTCTTCCATTTAGCTCTGGACCAGACCAGAGAAAAGCAGAGCATATTCTTTCCACTTCCTTAATGAATCCACTAGGCAGTCGGAAAGCAGCCATCCAGAAGTTTGTGAGACTCATGATGACCGAATTTATAAGTTGTAAGCGACCAGCAAAAGAAAGAAATCGACTCCTCCAAGTACCAATCTTCTTTCTTATCTTCTCGACCAAAGGCAGAAAATCAGAGACAGTCATATGCTTAGTTAGAAGCGGCAAACCAAGATAACGAACAGGAAGTCTCCCAGTAGCAAAGCTGAACTGCCTTAAAATATCATCCCTTCTCTGGTTTGATCCAGCCATGAACAACACAGATTTCTCTTTGCTGATTTTCAAACCACTCATCCTGTCAAACTTCTCAAACGCCTTAAGGATTCCTTCAATCGAGCTTCGAGTACCATCAGCAAAAACTAAAGCACCCCCATAAATATTTAATAAAATATAATTTCAGGGAAAATATTAAGTGAAATTTACTATTCAATTTAACAGAAAACTAAAAAAAGCTACTAGTTACATTTAGGAATTATTTTATTTTTTAAAGATGATGAATAACTGTGACATGTATTAGGATCCACGATGGATCTTGTCTCTTTCATGCTCTTCTGTTAATATGTAAACTAGTTTCTGGTTCGCGTATAAAATGTTTTTTCAGTAAGACATATATTTGATTTTATTATTTGCAGTTTGATTTGATGTTTGTCTTTTGGTAATAATATAAATTGTGTTGATAGTTTTATCTTAACTATATATATAATTTACTAAATTTTAACTCATTCTAAAGATGAAATCTATTTATAATTTATTATGTGTTTTCTATTTTTAGATTAAATTAAAATATACTTGTGAAAAAAAATGAAAATTGAAATAATTATTTAAATGTGTCTAATTGAAAAATCTAATATATATTTTGTTTGTTTCAGTACAGCTATAAATAAGTATTTAGAAATACATATCTATAAATATAAATGTAGTTAACAGAATCACAACATTAACACTAAAAAAATATTATTTTAATTTTTAATATTAAAGAGTTTTTTATCTTTAATATTTTTAGAAAATTATGACATTATCAGTAATCAAAAAAAAAAATTAGTTGTTTTAATATATTTATTTTACATTATTTTATTTATCAAAACCACATTGTTTTTCAATTAAAACTGCAGTAATGTTTCTATCAAAACCGCACTTTTCCCACATAACGCACGAAATGGTGTCGAAACATTCTGGACCATTTATATTATCAGACCGAGGTTACCATTCGGGCCCTTTGTATTGTGTTGGTGTTTTCAAGTGTGGTTCCTTATTTGTTGCGTAATTCTGTTTATTTGTGTTTTTGCTTTTTACTTTTCTAGTACCACATCATTTTTATTTTTGTTTTTTCTTTTATGAATGGTGAATGATATTAAGTTTTGAAAATAACACTGAAATACGCAAATTAATCGTCGCCATTGATAACCTTAAAGTTAGAACTTTGATCCCACAAATTTGATGTAAGAATAAAATATTAGTCGACAAAAAGAAGGAATATCATAATTTAATATGCATGAATTGTTACAAACCTTTTTAGACGTTTTGGATTTAGACCATATCCTTAACAAAACGGCTAAATGCTCATAAATCTATACATAAGAACATATAAAGTGAAGAGTTATTATAAGAAATTAAACAAAGTGAAACAAAAGCAAAAATGGATTCTCTAACATATTTTTTTTTTTTGGTAAAATGTAAAGATAATATTACCAATTATCGTTTTTGACAGAATTACAGAGAATAACGCGAAGCAGAAAACAAGAAAAAAAACTAAACAACGACTCAATATAGAAGCAAAAGCCAGACAAACACACTACCACAACTGCAGTCTCGGAGACGAATAATCCGCACCAACAACTTGCCGCAAAAAGAAGAACCAAGTTCAACCGAGAGCCGGAACCCGGTAATTTTGGCCTCCCCGATGAATCCGCTCTTAAAGATAATAGTCCACCTGAGAACAGTTCACCGATAGCGTCAAATCACCTGACCACAAAACAAACAGCAACAACAACGACCTAACACAGCTTCAACAACTAAACCGAGCTTTTATTTTGCCCGGATGCAAGTATGGAATGAAAAACAAGGCTAATTTCCAACCGAAACCCACTTAATTCGACAACACTACAAGAGGTGCCGACTTCCGATAGAATCAAGCCGGGAAAACAGATCATGAACCGCGAAGAGGAGGTTCGAGGTGAGGAGGAAGAGCACACGGCCACTGAGACGACATAGACGACCATCCTTTAAACCGCGAGCTAGACCTTGCGCGAGCCAGTCACTGAGCTTGAGCACCAACCCTACTGCGTGTTCAAACCCACAACCCGCCGCCGTGGTAGAAGGATCCACCGGCACACACCACGCCAATAGAAAGAGAACCCGAGCTCGACGAAACAACGAGAGCCGAGAAACTCAATCCCGAGCCGAACGACCCTTGGACCTGTAATGGCGAACCGCCATTGCCCGGAGAGGCCACGCCGACCCTCCCACTCGAAGACAGAGGGAAGCTATACGAGATCAAACCGTGAAAAATCAATCTCGAACCAACCCAAAAACCCGACTACAGCCACCACCAAACTCTCAACCCACTCGCCGAAGCCACATAGAGATGGAGAGACACCGGAGAAGAAGCGCCTCTGCAGCAGAGCACTCACCGGTGCAGACCCTAGCCCACGACTCCGTGCATATCGAAGGTAAGAAGATTGGTGAAGTGGCGGCAGCAAAGCGAGAAGGGCAATAGAAGGAGGGCCCTCCGGACGCCGGTATGCGCTGTCACGCGCCGTCCGAGCTCCGGGGGAATCAGGTCTCACTGAGTCGTCTTCAAGAGATAAGGTGGAGAGAGATGATTGGAAAAAAAATTTTGGTAAAATGTAAAGATATTATTACCAATTTTCGTTTTTGACAGAATTACAGAGGCGGCTAAAGTTATAGCTGAGGAACGCAAAATCTTCCAGGAAGAGTTCAGGAAAATGCTGAGAAAAAGGAAGATGAGAAGAAAGCGAGGAAGAAGCTGCTGTATGAGCAGAGTTTATTGTGGATTAAGCACAAAGAACTGGAGAAAAAGATTACGGAAGCCCTGGTTGACTCCACTCCTCTCTAACCCAATCACTTTAGGGATTTTGTTTGAGACTACTCCCTCTCTCCAGAGCCGTGAGCATTTATGGTTGCCATAAGCAAACCATAAAAAATCGTACAATAAAAATAATTTATAATAGAAGAAAAACATATAAGTAACTAAACTAATAAACAAAAATAGTAATTATAAAAAAATTATATTTATTAAAAATATTAATCAAGTATTTATCATTGAATTTTATAACTAATTTTAAGATAAAATAATTCAATTGTTCAATGCTTTATGTCATAATCGGACAAAAATACAATTTTACCTACTTTTTTAAATATTTCAAAAATACAGTCACAACTATAATCACCAATATCTAATTATTCTAGTTCTTTAACAATTGCTTACATTGTTTGTTACTTAGGAAACCTATGTATTTGTTAATTATAAGCTCATGTTTTTTTAATCCAAACTATTATAGTACTTTCATCGTATAAACTCAAATTTTTATGGTTTATGTCTATGATATAGTAAATGATGCCCTCAATCTTAAATTTTTTTCGCTGCCATAAGCGAAGGTTTCTTTTATTACTACTGTCGCACGGCAGTGTCTCTCTCTCTTCTTCT
>NC_027755.1:28746002-28762956 GCF_000695525.1 Brassica oleracea var. oleracea | reverse complement strand
GTACGACCTCTTTACGTGGAAATCTTACGAGGAAATGACGAGAAACAGTTTACGAGTATTTTACGAGGAATTCTTTACGAGGAAATAACGAGGAAATGTTTACGACTATTTTACGAGGAAATAATTTCGTGGTTGTTACGTGTATTTTGCGAGGAAAATATTTCAAGGTATTTACGTGTAGATTACGAGGAACTGTTTTCGAGTTATTTACGAGGAATTGTAGCGACGTCCTTACGAGGAATTGTAGCGACGTCTTTACGACGAATCGTTCTACTTCGTCTTTACGACGAAATATATTCGTCGCTAAGTTACGACGAATTAGCGAGGAAATATGTGTTACGACGGACGTGTAACGATCAAACACGTTTCCTCGCTAATTCGTCGTAAAGCCTCTTTTGCGACGAATTAGCGAGGAAAACCGCCCTCGTTAAGATTATGTTTTCTTGTAGTGCATCTTCATCTTGAGTCCAATTTTCTTTAAACTTCTCTATCTCCAGTTCAATCCTATTAAGCATAGGCACTCTGTGACGCCTTCTTCTATGATTTCTACAATCCTCCACTGTTTATTTGAGATTTTGTATGTACATTTTATGTAACTTTCTATCAGACACATGCATTTTATCCGAACCTAAAAGCATCAAACCAAAACTGACACGGAAATACATATTCAATTTGTGTCCAGGTCCAAGACAAAGTACCTATTGGGTATATTTTTGGACATGCGGGTTTCGGTTTGGTCTGAGTCCTATCTGAGAACCGATCGACTACCTAAAGTACCCATTTTTTTTTTGTATCTGGGTATTTAAGATATGTTTTCGGTATTATGGATATTTTTAAGTTAAAAAAATAAAGCTGTGGAAGCCCTCTTAGTCCATTGATTTGACTAAGGGTTCATTAATGCTTCTACACCAGGAGGTATGGGGTTCAAACCCCAGAAAACGCAAATTATGCAGATTATGGAGAAAAAAGTTACAAGAGGTCTTCAGCATGGTGCATGGCGTATCATCGAACATGGATCTCATAAGGCGCCTTGGATTGATGCAGTCAGACGTGCATTCTCATATGAAGGTAGAATTGTCGGGTGTAGAATCGTCTATGTATCTCATCGTTGTAATAGCATAATTAATCAGACGTTAAAAATAAAAAAGAGTAAAGCTATCAAATTTTTACTTATATATTTTGGGTATTCGAATAAAATTTTGGGTATTTTTCAATTCTTTAGTTTACATTTCGGGTAAAAAAATTGGGTTGTTCAAGGTATTTGACTATTTTTTTGTATTTGTTTGAGTTTTCGAAAAAAATCATGTTTTCTGATATTTTTGTGTGTTTCGGGTATTTATAGTATTTTTGTATCCTAAATATCCAAACTAACCCGACTCGTCATATACCCAAAAATTATAGTTATTTAAATTATTGATGTGAATTGATCCGGACCTGAAAATAACTGATCCGAATCCGAAGAGAAAATATTCAAATACCTAGTTGGTCTAAATGTCTGGAACCCGAAAGGAATCGTTCCATACCTGGTCCGAAACCTGAATACTAAATCTTACTCTCTCTCTCATACAATGTATGCATTTTATAAGAGTTATTGTTAGTTGATGAAATTTAAGATTTACTTGGCACATTTTTTCTAATTTAATAGGGCAATCCCAACAATATCTAAGAACATAATACAAAACCTTCTGCATTGTCCATAATGTCTGCTATAATTTGCTTTTAATAGTGTTGATATTGGTATATCATTAATGGTAGATGTTATAAGTTGTAGATACTATAGGTAGGTACGTTTGGTAACCATTAAGCATTTTTATATGTAGATAAGATAAGCGGGTCACAAAAAAAATCCCCAATATATTAAAAAGAAACATTACAACAGTAGCTGCGTGTCATCACCACAATGATTATTAGAATTCGTCCATCTAAATATATAATAAACTTTTTATTAAACTAACCATAAAGTAATTATTAATGTTTTCAATTATTTCCTTAAATAAATATTACGAAATTGCCTAATGTGGCTAAAGTATATATAACAATTAAAGATTTTGAATAAAGATTTGATACAAATTAGTGTATTATCTATAATTTTTGTTTAACTTTAAGTTATTAAAATATATTAAACACACATTAACCATATAATAAAAAATAAGATTTTTCCATATATGTTATATTTTGAACTTTTTAAAGAGTCCCACATTGAAATTTTTATGATCTATGATTTAATTATTTTTTATGAAAAGATACAAATTATTACAAAATCATGTAAATAGAAAGTCTCATATATATTAATATCTTTTAATTAAACTATATACCATAGAAAATACATAAAGATTTTAATTTTGAAATTTGCTTTGAATTTGAATAAATACTGACAACTTAATATTTAAAAATTTAAAATTTGCATTGAATGTTTATAAAAATTATAAATTACTAAAACTTTCAAAAATATTGCACAATGAAAATTTGTTATCAGCGACTTAATTTTTTTTGTTATAAAAAGATACAAATAAGTAGAACGCATCATTTAACGATATATCAATATTTAAAATATACTATTTATCTATGTATATATTATGTAAATTTAATTATAGAAAATAGAAAAGTGATCGTTTGGATTAATAAAATTTATTTACGTATTCAGACCAATTTAATTATATACGTAATAATTACTGACTTTTCATTATCCAATATATATATTATAAAATAATATATAAAAGAACATATAATATCCAAAATAATTTATATATACGATGTTCATCTCGTGTAAGACGTGGATCTTAGTCTAGTTGAAATTAAAGGAGAGGTTACATATATTTATAAATGTTAGAGAATATTATTTGGTTGATATATAATAGGGGTTGGTATAATATTTGATTGTATATAATAGATTGGACTAAAAATGAAAATGTCCAACAACCTTACATAAATAGATTTTTTAAGATTTCTTCCTTTTTAATAGTATAGATGAAAAAAATACAAAAATAGTAAATTGCAAAATATTATCTTTGTATCCTATTAGATATTCAGATTATATTTATTTTATGTTTATTATTTGTCAAATTTTAAGTGTTATTTAATGTTTTAATTCTAGGATTTCATGTTTTATATTTTTTAATCTTTGAAATTAATTTTCGTTGTTTAGTTTATATAATATTTACTATTTTAGTTTTAAATATATTATTTTGATAATATTGTATTTATGAATAAAATTATTATTAGCATAAATTCAGTTGTGATTTTGATGTTCCTCGTGTACAAATACAAATCAAATTATTTTAAGTTAAGAATATGATTTGTAGGATATCTATTTATTAATTAAATATTCTAAAATCAAGCAGAAAATTGACAAGTAAACAAAGCGTCTTTAAAACAAACTCAATTCCGTACAAAACAAAAAACAAAAATCGTTCTGAAACTCGAGAAAAGTTTTCACACCATAGCTTTTATTTATATATATATAAACAAGTGAGAAAGCGAGTGAGAGAGAGAGAGAGAGAAAGAGAGAGGAGACATAGCAAAGTAGAGATGGTCATGCCATAGACGACGATCAAGAAGATGCGGCTGCAATAGGCATTTGTGTTGCCCATCCAAACTTATCACGACTGTGTTTACTGCGAGAAGAAGAAGATGACGACTTCTTGTCTTTGCTGCCACGGGATGACGATGATGATGATGATGATGAACTACTGCTTCCCTTGTGTCCTTTCTTTCCACTCTTTTTCAAACTGCTCTTTGATTTCTGATGTTGCTGCTGTTTCTTGCTCCTCGTGTGAGAGACGATGGAAGGTGGAGGATCATACACATCTTCAGCCCATGACACGCTCAGCTTCTCGACGGACTTGCCATGCTTCTCTCGGCTGCCTTTAATGGCTGGGATGACAATAGCAGCACTCACCTGTGGCTAGATTACCAGAAGAAACACCAGTCAGAAGCAGATATAACATAAACAGGGAAACCCAGACAAAGCATATACTTTTAAACTAAAATTCAATCGATAAGTTCCAACAACCACTGAGATGCATCATACAGCCAAAGTCCAATGAATGAGTGAGTGACACTCTTTCCCATGTCTAATGTAATAATATTTTTCAGACAGTAAAGTCGGAATGGATTTAACGAATTCTTCAATCATATTCACACATGTTTGATGCATCTACGACTAAGACTAGTTTGTTTTGTTTCTAAAATCTATAAACATCTACCTCACATATGGGGAAAGTGCTAATCACAAAGCCTAGTGATAAATCACAGAGCAATAACCAATACGAGAATGGTACTATATCTGAAAAAATGGGATTTTCTCAGATGATTTTTTTTTTTGTAAATTCTCCAATCATATGTTATATGTCCATGCTATTTTATAGTCTAACACCTCCGTGTTCTTGTGCATCTACTACTAAAGAATAAAAGAGTTTGGTGGCAACTTACACTCTCAGAGAGCATGTCCTTGGCAAGGTTCTTGTCTTCTCCTTCATCATCGGAAGACTTGAGAGGTAATAAAGGCTCTGGGATCACCGGTTCGGTGATGTCTTTGGATTCTTCATTCAGATATTGGTGTATATTACCACTATCATCCCCATCAGACTCCTGAGCATCTTCAGATCCGGTAACGGAGACATGATTCGAACCATTATTAGAACATTTATTGGGGCTGGAAGCAGAGATGTGGGACTCTGCATTTTTGTAATCAAACCCACCGCAAACAGAGCTCATATCCAATTGTAGCAAACAGTAACTGCGACAAACAAAATCAAAAGTAACATCAGTAAAAGATCTTGAGAACATACACCAGAAACAAAAAGGCACACTGATTAACCTAATCTAGATTTTTATCCAAGAAAGATTCAAATACCTCCTGTGCGTCGCAAATCTTCTTCGAAAGATCAAACACACACCGAAAGAAAGATCACTGGTGAAACAAGCTTCTTCTTCTTCGATTAGTTTAGTTTTTAAACCGAGCTAAGAAAACCGTGAGAGATGGAACAAAAGGCAAAAGATCTAAGAGAGGAACGAAACTTCAACTAAGATTACCACGCCAATCACTCTTTTCGAGAGGTTTCAAACGATTAGAAGATAAACCAGAATAAGAAAAAGTCAACGAAGGAACCAAAGAGATGAGTAGCTCGGAGCTCAGCCGCATTATATCCCCTATTATGCTCTTCCAAACCCTATCTATAATCGAAGAGCTACCCTAATCCAATCCAACAGAGATCTCAGAGCTATCTATTAATCAGACGAGAAAACGCTTGGGAAAATCAATCAAAATCAGTGAGGTTGAAAACATTAAAGTCGGATCATCGAAACCACGATCAGATCTTGACCATATCCAACATGAGATTCCCAAAAACCCAGGACGACAGATTAAAAAAAAGAAGAAGCTAATTTGAGAACGGATTAGAAGAAGAACGGTGGATTTTATAGCTGAAAGAAAAGTCAACCAACAACATCTAAGGCGAAAGACGTGGCCATTTTTATTAAAAACGAATCAGAAATGCACACGTCTTACACTAATACATGGGCCTTAAAAGCCCAGTAGTATGACATGATTTTGTGTTTGTTTGTTTACACATCTTTATCCGATAACCTTTAAACGTGCATTACTGAAAATCACGGGGTCTTACCTGATATTCGTTCGAAAGAAACGTTTCAAGTCAACCAATCCATTATCTTCCAAAAGACGATACAAATCCTGCAAACTAAGTAGCATAGCAATTAATCTAAAAAAGTGCTGATTCCCTCTTGTCCACACTTTCTATCTTCTTCAGGTTGTGTTTGCTCTTACATCTATTTCCATTTTCTAATCGAGGGTGTAAGATGATGACACGCTCAGCTTCTCGGCAGACTTGCTTCAATAGCTGTAAGCAGACCAACCCACACTGCATCTGTTCTTGTATTGCAAAAACAGAGATGCGAGCATTCAACTAGTGTTTTCATTCGAATCAGAACATTACATTGATCGGTGCCATTGAGACTAGTTTTCTTTCTCGTGAGATTCCTCTGATCATTAAGTTGGATTTGCATAGTGAATTCTACACAAACAAATGTGATGTCATTTCTTCTATCGGAACAATTGCTATCCCTTGCATTTTATGTTATGTATACATTCAGCTTAACACTAGGGTTGATCCTGTATTGTTGCAAATTGCAAAGGAATTATCGCAACTAGATCTTGGGATATGATTATTCCGTAACTGTCGCATATCCAATATCAGTACTCAATACCGAAATCAATTTGTTACAAGGAACCAAACAAATGAGAAATATCAACTGATTGTTTCAATTATTATAAGATCTAACATATTTACTGAAAGAATTAACCAATGATTCTAAGAATTTCTGAACAATCAAGGCTTAATGAATCCGATTAGATAGGAGAACACGAAGCATATCCATTAACACGAAAACCTGTTCATTCAACCATCTCACTAATTGAAGACAATCCAGAACCAAAGATCAAGACAGAGAATCAATTTATATCAAAACATGCGAATCAGATTCAAGATAAAAGAAACCCTAAGTGCTTGTGAATTTGGTAACCGCCTTAGTCCCTTCAGAGACGGCGTGCTTCGCGAGCTCTCCCGGCAACACAAGCCTAACCGCCGTCTGGATCTCCCGAGACGTGATCGTCGGCTTCTTGTTGTACCTCGCGAGCTTCGACGATTCCTGGGCGAGTTTCTCGAAGATGTCGTTGATGAAACTGTTCATGATTCCCATGGCTTTCCCCGAGATTCCGATATCGGGATGAACCTGCTTCAGGACCTTGAAGATGTAGATCTTGTACGTCTCCACGCTCTTCTTCGCCTTCTTCTTCTTCTTGTCGCTACCGCCTTCCTTCGAGATCTTCTTCTCCGCCTTTGGTCGCTTCTCCGCCGGGGCCTTCTCTGCTGGCTTCTTCTCTGCCGGTTTCTTCTCTGCCGCCTTAGGAGCCATTATCGATGGTTTTTTTTAAGAGATTAGAAAACGTTATTGGAGATTGAGAGAGGATCAAATGTTCTGTGAGTTCGGTGATTGAAGACTAATGGAGGAGCAGATTTATTATATAGAAGCTTGTGCTGACTCTTATTGGTTGTCTCTGCTTTACGCGGATCGATGACGTGGCAAATAT
Source organism: Brassica oleracea var. oleracea (assembly GCF_000695525.1). NCBI lineage: Eukaryota > Viridiplantae > Streptophyta > Magnoliopsida > Brassicales > Brassicaceae > Brassica > Brassica oleracea. Next base: position 28,755,848 of record NC_027755.1, on the reverse strand, counting down.
CGGAAGGATTTACATCAACGGCTGCTATCTCTCATAGTTTTAAACTTTCTTTTTGTTCAAGCTTATTCTGATGGACTTTTTTTTTATTGGGACCCATTACCTGGCCGGGCCCTTATTTATTGTCGTTATTAGATTTGGTAACCTTTCTTTAAAAAAAGTATTATACATTTTTCTCACACACTACATTCGGATTCATATTTTCATAGTTGTAACGGAGCTGAAGTTACCAAACAGCTGCATCAATGTTGGAAAACGAGTGATTGATCAGGCCAATTACATACAATAAACAAAACAGGGGAAAAGTTTAATGACCATAATCATGTAATTTTTGCTGGCTCCGTTCATCAACATGTATTGTAAATTTGGATCAGAAACAACTTTAGGTGGTTGTTTTAAAGGAAACTGATTCACCCATTGGTTTACTTGTTTAAATAGAACAGAACAGAGGTCGTAAACCCACCAACGCGTTATGTTTTGTTGTACTGAGTTGTCCACACATCTGAAATCTTCATGAGCAAAGTAACCTCTCATAGCCAAGCCGATCCTAGGAATTTAGGCCCTGCCGATTCACATGAACCATGTTAAGTGCAGTGATTGATTCAATCTTTTTGCGATATCCAAACTCAAAATTAACCAAGGTATAGTTGGAATCTAAAGCGAAACAAGACGAGTTTAATCTAACAGCTAACCGGAAGAAAGAGACTATGAAGTGCATATGAAAAAAATAAGAGTAAGACATAGGCACTACAAATACTCAAGAGATTTATCACACTGGCAAAAGTAAAGATGAAGTCATTCAAACATTAACACTAATATTTCGACATGGTACTCAAGAAATTATAAATCGTCAATGAGTTTTCTTGGCAAAAAAAAAAAAAACCCACTGACAACTATAGTGAACTGTATGCTAACGCAAAAGATTTGAATACCAAGTGTTGTTATATACTAAATTGTGTCTCAGCAAAGCGGAGCAAAAGTAGAACAATTAACAAAATGCAATCTTTGCAAGAACATAATGACACGGCACATTAAAAAGCCAGACTTTGAATATGAAACATGGATTTTGATCAGAGTTGGGAAGCAACCATCCACAGAGATAAAGTAGGCAATGTGAAGAAAAGTTGCAAACATTCTATGTGAAATGAGAAGAACTAATTGATCACAAATGCAACAGCCACAACCAAACATTGGCCTTTCTTGCAACCAAATGCCAAAACATTTGCTCTAGGAACTGATGAAACACTATCAGGTTCCATTTTTTTTGTCTTCCTATCAGAAATTACTGTCTTGAAATTATTAAAAAAAATGTTGAAGCAACCTAGAGTGAATCAGACTTTTAAATAACATTACGTAGTTAACCGAGCTTGTATCAGACTTATTTACAAAACTAACAGTAAAAATCAAGCAAAACATATGAAACCAACCTCGAGGAACCGATGTTGATGTTCCTGTGAAGAACCCTGCCACGAGCAGCAGCATCTCCAACATCTATCAGCTCTCTCAAACCCAAATTCTCAACCTCCTCCTCCTCCTTCTCTTTGGCTTCCTTCTTCTTCGGTAGCTTCACCGGCAACCTCTCGAAGTAATTCCCATAGATATACTCAGGCGTGTACCCATTCTCTTCATCAAAAAGCATGATATGTCCGTGCCACTCCCACACACGATAATCCGATTCCTCATCTTCATGAAACCCAACGCAGATGTGGTGCTCGTTAACCGTCACCGCCTGCCCTGAATTCGGCTTCAGAGGATCGATTCGACCCGAGACGATGACGCGGATTAGCTCCTTCTCCAGCCTAGCTTCTTCCCCATCGAGACTGCTCCGATCATCTCCGTCGCTGTCGTCGGGTTTGAAGAGGAGGTCCTCTAGGGATTGAGAGAGAAGAGGAGGAGAGTTAGGGGGACGAATCTGGAGGCGTCCAAGTAGGGTTTGGAGTAGAAGGTTGTCGATATTGCTGCTTCCATTGAAGGAGCTCATGGTTACGGAATCGCGAATCGATCTTCTTCTTCCTCCTCCTCCCTCCTCCTCCTTGTTCGTCTTCCTTCTCGTCGAGTGGTTTTAGGGGTCGATGAGGGTTTTAGATGTAAACGTGGGTGAACCGGTAATTTCGTAAAAGGTAAGGTTATAATGGTAATAACTACTTGTAGACTCTCAACGACGAAGTATAAGAAAACATTTTACCATGGGTAAAAAGATACACAAGTGAAGAAGAAACAAAATGGGTAAAAGAATACCAACGTTCTTAGTTTCATTGAATTTGTTTTTTCGGCATCATCTACTGGATTCAACAAAAAGGACATATCCAATGAGAATCCTAACATATTATATGTAAGTATTTATACTCTTGTATACACTTCACATTTGCCAAGCAAAACACAATGTGAAAGTGCAGTTGCACACGTTCTTTCTTTATTGCTTGCTTGGGTGGTGAAAGAGATCACCGTCTCAAGGTTTCCATGACGTAATCCGCATAGAGATCCCTACATGTCACAAAAAGAGTTATTATTTAGCTATTCTATGAAACAATGTTTTTACATTGTATATGAAATCTATATAACAGTGAGCTTTATAAAAAAGGCTTACATGGAATGCTGAACTGCTTCGTAGGCTGCGGTTGCTGGAAGGAAGTCGTTAACGGCTACTTCTTTGTTCTCGTTTTTCTTATCTGTGACAAGAATCCAAGAGTATGTATAAGTCTCATATACGGATGTGTCATGGGCAGGTTTAGTTTTGATTCACCCCTAATCTTATACCATCCCCTAGAGAACCAAAGGTTGAAAGAAGATGAAGAAAGAACACTCACAGTCTTCAAAGAAACGGCGGATCTCAGCCAGACGATGAGGAGGAAGCTCCTTGATGTCATTGTAATGGCGATACTCTGGATCGTCAGCGCACACAGCAATGATCTTGTCGTCTTTCTCACCCTTTTAAAAGCATAAACAGCATATTGGTTCAGTATCTTTTGGTTTTATGAGAACATAAGATGACACATATTAACATTGAAGGATGTTAATGTTTTTAACCTGATCAATCATTGGCATAAGACCAATAGCTTTGGCCCGGAGAAAGCATCCTGGGATCACCGGTTCCTGTGAACAAATCCAATATGATTCACATGGCATGTATTTTCTAATGGTCAAAAAGACAGACTAAAAGAAGCTGGTGATAGTGTCACTGTTACATATGTAAGCTGTAAAACTGCTTTTCTAGCTCAGTTTCACAAGACCAAACTGATTAGTAGACACCTATATAAGCCTAGCTCTCACTAAATGGTTTATAACCAATGCAACAACATCTCTACTCTGCTACATTACATTAAAGTCCTAGGCTGCTACATACAGGAGAGCCTATAGCTAAACGCTGAGCTACTGAGCCTCTTCGAAGCTTAACAGATGCACTTATGAAGCAATAAAAACATTATTTGATAAATTATACAAGTTCTCAACGTGTCATGGAGAAACAAAAGAGATTACCTGCATAATGACAAGAACATCAATAGGGTCATTGTCCTCACAAAGGGTACGCGGAATGAACCCATAGTTGTGTGGGTACACGACAGACGAGTAAAGAATACGGTCAACCTGAAAACAATACGTAATGTTTTAAACCATGGCAAGGCTCTAGTAGTGAAAAGGACAGTGAACAAAAGTGGTTGCAAGTTGCAACGAAGCTAATACCTTGATGAGACCCGTAGTTTTGTCGAGTTCATACTTCACCTTGCTCCCCTTTCCTATCTCAACCACCTGCAATAATACCCTCCCTATGATTTGTTAATGATTCCCAAAGAAACATCTCAACGATTAAACTCATAAACAGGTTTCCTAATCCGGCAATAGACATCAGTGAACAAGCGCAACGTCTCCCACATACCCAAAATGCCAGTTATATTTTTTGATAATAAAAAAAACTTATCTATCCTAATGCCTTTTTGCAACCTAAAATATCAAGAACGTTGCCAAAGTATACTTACACAGTTGAAGATTATTGGAGCTTCAGGTCCTATTAAACAAAGAAAAATAAAAAGGTATTAAGAGTTAAATATTAGAAGCAAAGAACCTGTACAAAAGAATGAACCGTTACGTTATATAGCTGCATACCTATCTCAAGATCATGCCATGGGTGTGCAGCAACTGATCTATGGGTCATGGACGAAAGAATCCTTTCGTTAAGCAGAGGAAGTGAAGCCTGTTTCTCAGCATAAGTTTTGGTAGCAGCAATCTCAATGGGTGGCGCCATATCTGCAAACAAAAACAATGCACATACCAAAACAGAAAAACCATAAATATATGCATCTGGTCACGCGACCCAATACGAACAGATGTAATAGCATATATGTTCATGCACTATATACCAAAGATCTACACGTTCTCCACAACTGAAAAACAAAACGCAATGCCTTGAGTCAAGATACCAAAATCTTTTATAAAGAAAAGTTACAGAAACGCCCAAGAAACGCTTATATGTATCTACCGACGAAACCGTTCTCGAACCCCAAACAAGAAGACTCGATTTTTATATTAAAAAAGTAAAAAACAGGGCACTCTCTCTCTCTCTCTCTTGAATCATGTTCACAAACTCGGCAATGGACTTAGTGAGAAACGAGCCAACGTTTCCCCATTGTGGAGTTTCAATATCAAGAAATGAAAGTGAATCAGTCGAAAGTTCGAAACTCAACTCAGATCTACAAGAAAGAATACATATAGCAGTAATCTACAAATGTTAGTCGCTCGGTGAATCCGTACCTGAGCGAATCGATAAAACCTCCGGAACAAAAGTTTCGAACGAAGAAGAAACACGGAGGCACAGATCTCGAGAAGAACAAACTCAAGACGCACCGATAGAGAGAAGGAAAGCTAAAGGAGAATGTAGCTGTAACTATACGCGTTCCCGCTGCTATTTGAAGACTCCTTAAAGAAACGAGGAAAATTAATAAAAAAGCTTTATTATATTTAAAAAGATCTCTTTAATTTTGGAAATTAAATCGAGACGAATATCTCTATAACCCGAAAGTGTACACGTGTTAAGATATTATTGGATGAATCGAGAGAGAGATATAGACGGAGTTCCTAACGGTCGTGGGGTCAAGGCAAGGTCTGCTACACGTTTAACGTAAGAGCATCTCCGATCCATACATTTCTAAAATAGAAAAAAAAATAAAGATATTGTTTTTGCTCTAATGTATAATAGAAAAATGCTATATTTACTTCTATAAATAGAAAAATGCTATTTTTTTCTTTACATATAGAGAAAAAAATAGTATTCCTCTATTTATATAGGTAAATATAGAATTTCTCTATTATAGAGGAACACAATAGAGCAAAAACACCATCTCTAGTTTTACCTCTATTTTAGAGATCTCTATTATAAACATGGATCTGAGATGGTCTAAGAGTGTATTCGAATTGCGGGGAGACCGCGTTAAGTCTCCGTTAACTACAGTAGATTGGAGAATATGCTGGAGGAGGAGGAGCGAGATCCGGTGTTAGCGAGTGCACCGCAACTTCGTGTTTGTGTTTATGACAGGCAAATTCATTTGTCGGTGGATTACGTACGGTAATTAAATGAAAAAGGGATATATAATCTTTCAAGTGAATATTCGGTTTCCTTTTCTTGATAAAACATTATCCAAAAGAGATGTTGCTAGTGATCGCATGTAGTTTTGTAACTTATTAGGATAAGAAAATCACTCAGCTTCATCAATTATTATTAGACTGTTGTATAGACAAATTTGAGATATTATTATACATTTGTCTCTTTGTCATCTAATATTCATAATCATATACACACTTAGGATTACTGGATTAACACTGAAATGGTACTATGATTTGTGATCACTTTTTAAAATCAAAGTATTCCCACTAATATACATATGCGGTCCAAATAAATGACATTTTTATTTACTAACTAGATTCTGACATGTCCTTCATATTTGTTTTAATTTTTTTTAGAAATTTAATTTTCATATTTGTGTTTTTGTATAATTATATTTGTGTTTTTCTTTGTAATTATATCTGTGTATAAATCTTTATCAAAATCTATTTTATAAAAGAATAGTCATTTAAAAATTGACAGCATACGCTTAGTTCTTTGTAATCATATTGCATATATGCCCGTTTCTTTATAATTATATTTGTCGGTTCTAGATCTTGACCCGCATGTATAATGTTGGTTTGTAATTTTTTGTTTTTTAATGTAAATATGTATTTTTTGTAATTTGTTTATATATTAAAGAAATTTAATTTATATGTTTGTGTATAATATTTTTTAAATTATTAGTAAGAGGTTTTGATAATTGTATTGAATTTGTGATGTTACATAACTATATAGTGTCATGGTCATTTTACACATTAATTTTGTACATTATTTTTAAAGAATGATTAATTTTAAAAAGATAAAAAAAAGTTATAGTTACAATTGATATGCGTTTGGAATGTCAATATATATTGGAATATGTGTTTGGAATGTCAATATATTGGTATAAATTTAATTAAAACAAAGTTGATTTTTCTGATGTTTTTGTTTTTTTGGTATCTGAATTTATAGTCACTTACTATTAAAAAAATATATTGGCATAAATGTTTCTTTAGTAACTAACGTGATATATTAAATGATATTTGTATGAATAATTGCATCAATATATTTTAATCAAACATGTCATGGTGGTTATTGTGACGGTTACTTGATTATTAGGTATGCGGTGGTTAAATTTAGAAATTAAATTTAATTACAGTTATATTTTAAAAATATATTTTATTAAAATAATAGTTGGACACAGCCTTTTATCAATAAGTCATGTTTCTAATTTAATAATATTGATGCTCGTCGGTGTCTGTCGTGTGGGATGTAATATGGATTTGCCTTTTGTTTAGTAAAAAGCCGGATAGTCCCTTTTTTTTTCTTGCAACAGAGCGGGTAAGGTATAGTTTAATGAAACAATCACATAACATTTCAGTTAAAAAAAAAAAAACAATCACATAACATAACGCCTAATAATTGCAATGCAATCTACATTCAAACCAAATCTGGGATTTTATATGATTGATTAAACTTTCTTTTTGTTATCTCTAAAAAGAGATGTTGATTAATTAAAGTTAGGTTTCCTTTAATATCAACTAGATTTTAATCCGCCTTTAAAGGACGGGTATATTTTTTATTTAATATTTTTGAGAAATTTAATTTTTATATTTATGTTATTTTTTGTAATCATATTTGTGTTTAATATTTATTTAATTTAATATAATTTTGGTAACATATGATATTTTGTAATAGTTACCTATCATAATTAGCCAAGAATATTCGTACCCAGAAAAACCCAACTCGGAATCGACACGAAAATCAAAGTCGATTACTCTATTATATATGGCATATATACTCGAATGGTTCTTAAAGTGTTATATCCGAAACCAATATCAAATTTAACCCGCATCGAAAACCAAACAAATTTTTTGAAAAATGTTTGAAAAAAATAATTTTAATATATTATGTTATATATATGTAAATGGGTTAATATGATCTTCACTAACTTCCATAATAATATCAGATACACATTAAAAATATATTCAGAATTTAAATTAGATATTAGCCATATAATTAGGTACCAAATAGAAGTTGGTTACATTATATATTTAAATGCTATATCTTCTAGGGAATTTAGATGCAATTTTAAAATATGTTGATTGAAGTAATAATTAACTAACGATTTTGATGCTATCATACACTTTTCTCATCTTTATTTAATTTCAGTTTTTGTTTGATTAAATAAGATATTTAGATGTAAATAGAAAAACTGGATCGAGATTATTATGCTCAAGTGGTGGTTACATTAACAATATATAATTAGATGCACTTAGTATTTTTGTAAGTATAGATTGTTGAAAATAATTAGTTGGACTAAACATATATCAATAGGAACAAGACTTAGGTTTACCCTAGGGGTGAACCTTTAGATTCACCTCTCCTCTTGTTAGCTAGATTAATAATAAAATAGATTAATTTTATTTTTTTTTAAATCTGAAATAATTGAAAAAAAAACCGTCAATTTTAATGATGCTAAAGCCACTAACTAAACCTTAAACCTTAAATCTAAACCCTAAACCCTAAATTCTAAAATCAAACTCTAAACCCTAAACCCTAAACCCAAATTCTAAATCCAGACCGTAAACCCTAAACCAAAGCCCTATATCCTAACCCAAATCCTAAACACTAAATTTAAACCGTAAACCCTAAACTCAAACCCTATATCTTAAACCTAAATCTTAGACTCTAAACTCAAACCATATACCCAAACCTAATCCCTAGACCTTAAACTCAAATCGTAAACCCTGAACTCAAATCTTATATCCTAAAGGTTTGGGTTAATGTTGATGTTGTTTCTTTAGGGTTTAAGGTTTGGGTTCAGAGTCTAAGTTTGGGCTTAGGATCTAGGGTTTGAATTTAAGGTCTAGGGTTTGGGTTTATAGTTTACGGTTTGGGCTTAGGGTTTAGGATTTGGGTTTAGGGTTTAGAGTTTGGGTTTAGAACTTAGGGTTTATGATTTAGATTTAAGGTTTAGGGTTTAGAATTTAAGATTTAGAGTTTAGTTAACGGCGTTAGCGTCATTAAAATGAGCGTCGTTATTTTTTTCAATTATTTTAGATTTTTTTTTAAAAAATAATATATTTTATTATTAATATACGTGGTATTTTAATTGGTAATAAGAATGGAAGTGAATTTAAAGGTTCAACTTAGGGGCAAACCTAAGTTTTGTTCTATCAATAGATCATGTTCTTAATTTAATAATATTAGGAGTTTTCCTGCGTCATGCGCAGAAATAGTAATTTTTAACATAACATTTTTTATTTCAAAAAAAAAATTTGATTTATATTTTAACTTTATTAATTTATATTTTAACTTCAATAGTTATAAAAAATCATAAAAGTATTTTTGTAATCATATTTTTTTGATTAGGTATAATTATTTAAATTTGATTTGATTTAATTTTTAATAAAGATAAAATTAGATTTTATAAAAATAGTTTTAATTATATTATTGTGTTTAATGATTATTTATTTTAAATATACATATATATATATATATATATCTCCCCATCTAATTGTAAATATATATATATATATATATATTTACATATGAATATAAATTCTAATAAATTTGAGACTTTTTTTGTTTTAGTTAAACTGAAATATATTTTTGTTAATTTAAATGATGAAGATGAACGGATAAATTTAAATAATGTTTAAATATTTAACTATCAAAAAATTTTTGGATTAATGCTACTTTATTTAGTTTATTTTTATTAACGTGAGATACACATATACAGATATATTATTATTTTAATTGTGATATATGAATTATAAATATATTTAATAGTTTTCCTTAAATAAATATTTATACGGAAAATTGACATTAATGATGATATATGAGTTATTTTTATTACCATATTTAAAATCTCTGTAAAAAATTTAAATTTGTATAAGGAAATTTTACATTTCATAATTAATATGATGTCATGTCACTATTTTCTAAAACCGTGTCATCTATTTTAAGTATTATGTCATTTTTTTTTCAGCGAAAATGATTGTAGTGATGACATATGTATAAATCATTTTGCGAATATAGTTTAGGGGATTGAGTAGGGGATTGATTGAAACACACTTCGTATCTATTTAAAAAAGGAAAGCTGATCATGTAATTTCGAGAAGACACAACTCTTAGTGGATGTGAGAAAGTGTAGATGCGGACCTGTCCGCAGGGAATGATTGGTGGATGGGGTTGAGTGACGAATGCTCCGTGCAGATGATACGTTGGACCATCGCAGGAATATTTTTTTTTTTTTTTTTTTTTTTTTT